>NW_024350924.1:1670300-1679059 GCF_902729225.1 Pteropus medius | reverse complement strand
GTCCCCTCCCCCTTCCTTCTCTCTTCTTTTCTCCCTTCTTCCCCCTCAGTCTCTCTCCTCTCTCACCGTCTTCCTTGCCTTCTCTGTATGTATATTTGTAGTTATGTATGAAATAATCCGAAGTCTTAAAAATTTTTTAAAAGCTAGTTGTGATGGTTACGTACTTTTTGTTAGTGCTTACTTAACTTTTTGCTCTGCCGAGGTTAAGGGTTACTGTGTATAGGTTGGTGGATAACCATGTTGACAGCATTGGACTAGAAAATTTCCATCATTTTTTGAGAAAGAGATCTTTTGTGCACTGACATTTCATGAATGATATAAAGCCCTGATCATCCTTGGGACCTACCCTTGGAAAGTTATGAATATTTCTAAGGTCAAATGCATTTTTTTCCTTTTGTCTCATGAATTGAATTTTTGCTGCAGGATAGGAAAACATTTCTCTACATGATTCTCTACATGATTATAATTTGTACCATTTAAGCATTTTATTGCTATTTCTATTGGTGATCAGCAGTGTAATTTCATTGTTATACTCTTGGGTTTTTTACACCCTGGGCACAAGGAAATGCCAAAGCACTGGGCAGTTAGACCTGAGACTGACTGAATCTTCCGTATCAGCATTTTATATCTGTGGCCTTCTGACATTTCTCTGGGGGAAATGTTGCTTGTGAAATTTATCTTAAACATTTCCTTTGCTTTCAGTTTGTACAATCAGATGCCAGAAGCATCTTAGAAATTATTAAAATGTAAAAGCCTAAAAAATAGGCATGGATTTCTGTAGACAGTGCTGACTCTACAAAGAAAAGACAGTTTTATGTTTGTGTTCTTCATGGGATATAATCTGTGACCTTAAAAAACCTACGTGAGAAGAAATTATAATAGGTTAGCTTAGAGTTGGTATAAACATGAGATTGCTGTCTTCATGTTAGCTGTGGAGAGAAATAAACAAGTAATAGTCATGTTGACTGACTTGATTTTGGGCTGTGAAAAGTGTGGCTGAGGTTTTCAGTTCAACTAGAGGCGAGTAGTCAAGACGATCTTTTCGCAGAGGAGTTTACCAGAGACCCCTGGCTCCTGAGGGTCAACCATGTGTGCAGTTGCCTCGTATGTACCTGGTACTTTGCGGGGGCGAATCCTGGGGCACCAGTTCAGGTATAGGTACAGATTGCTAGTCCCCGCCCTGGAGGAGCTACGGATATTTGGGGAAGATAAAATTTTAACAAAATAAGAAAAGAGAATTAGACCAAAGGCCCACAGTCTTAATGTTAGCGATGTGAGAGATCAGACCAGGGAGAGGGTAGTGCAGGGGGAACATCCAGAAAGAGCGGCTGAGAGACTGGACTTCACTCAGGCGGGAGCATTTCTCGATTCTTCTCTGTAGAGTTTGTGTCAGCAGGCCAGAGTCTTGAGGTCCTGTTCATTCTCAACACGTGCCTTTTAATGTTCTTGGGATTTCATTTTCCAAGACTTATTGAAAAATCAGGGGCTTAAGTTCCTGGTATAGGATCGCTGAGGGGGAAAAATTCAGCGATGTAAATATTAAATATTAGTCACTCTCAGCCCTTGCTGTGGTCATTCCTTACACATTTTTAAAACCTGAGGTTGCTTATCAAGAATTAGAAAACAAAGTAGTAATAGTTTAATTAACTTATTTTTAATGCTATCTCTTTTGAAAACATCATTTTGTCTTTGAGATTGTTATTTCTTTGTCATAAGATTTTTGTGAAACATTTGCTTTTTAGAAAATGATAGTTTTAGGTACGTTTTTAGTATGTTTCACAAATTTCACAAAGCTTTTGTTCTTCATAGGAAAAATAATGAAAAAAATAAAGCAAAACAAAATAGTTCATGGTTATCTTTTTTTAAAACTCCCAATTATTTAGTCCTACACAGGCTGTTTTGTCTCAATATTGTATCATAGCACTTGAAACCTATTATCTGCATTCACTTCATTTTTGTCTAAACTAATGCTGTTTGCAGTAACATTATGTTTGTTTCTAGTAACATAATGGAAGAACAGAGGAATATAGAAGAACTGTGCAATTGTCTGTGCTAAATTTATGAGTAAGAGAGAGTTTAAACTCAGGCTGCTATAAGGTTTTATTTTATTCCTTTCGTGCTGTTATACCTTAGTTGATTGACTATAATAGTACCTGTTTAATTCTCACTTGGCCGAGCTGCAAACAGTTAATTCTCAGATGGCCAATAATAGTGTCACTTTCTCGCTACAGTAGCTGTCTCTGTGGTGGCCTATTGTTTCAAGGTTCTCGTAATAGAACATTTTCTCTTCAAAATAAAACGAGGAAACTAAATGTATCTTTAAATTATTGGATTTACATTTTATTTATCTTAACCATTTTGAGGATTTAAAAATAATCTAAGCAGTTTTCAGAGAGGTTAATACCACTGCTATATAGCACATTTGGAATCTGTTTTGCCCACAGCAGTGTCCTGGGAGGCACAACATTTTTAATCTACTAGAAATTTCTACCTGGGTGATCCTATGTGATCTTGAATTTTTCCTCTGTGTTGAACTCCATCTTTATACTGCAAGTTACTTGTGTTAAGTTTATGTTTTACAGAAAGCTTCCAGGAAAGATAAAACAAGCTAAAGAATATAATTAACAGATATAGATGTTAACAGATATAGATGTTGATAGAAAACTCTGTCAAAACCCTCTAGCTGTAACTGACTATGATGAATTATATTTTTGTATGCTACTGTCGTGTAATAAAAGTCGGGAGAAGAGGAGTATCTGCTTCGGTTTTAGGACAATAAGCAATTGAGTAATGTAGTATTTGTCTGGTGGTGGTGAATAGTCAGAGATTCTCCCTAAGTAAGTGTCATGTAACTCAAGCCTACCCTTTAAAAGCTGAAATGTTAAAATTTCAAACTTAAGATGAAAACCTTATATTATTAGTATTGCAGATGTTAAATTTATTGTGATTGAATACAATATCCTGAATTGGGTTTGACTTTTTTTTTTCTGGAACAGGGTCAATACTTTGATCTTCAATTACTCTACTTCTGACCTTTCCCTTGCCATCAGCTGTCAGTGCAGCAGTGCTAATCTGAGACTTTTAATCACGTAGCTTAGAGAAAACACGTGGCATATACCATTTTATGTAGATTGACCTATTCAATTCTGAAGGGTGTCGTGAAAGCTTCCTTCTGGGAGAGAAATGTGTGTGGTCGCCTTCCTCAGCATCCAGGAGACGGGGCTTTGTGAGTTTTGTTTCTGTAAGTGTTTTAATAGCTGATGACCCAGGGAGGATGTTTATTTGCTATTATTCCCCCCCCCCCCCAATGGTGTATGGAAAAATTTAGATTGGGTATTGGAAAGGCATTGTAATTAGATGGGCGTGGGTATAAATTCCACTGATAATACTTAAGAGCTGTGTGATCTTGGGTATTCCACTCAACCTCTCTAAGTTTGTTTCTTCCTCTGTAAAATGAGGGTAATCATGCTTTCATTGTGGAGTTGTGAGGATTAAATGAGAGAATTTATGTCATGTGCTTAGCATAGTGCCAACACATAGTAATTGCTCAGTAAATATTATCAGTAACTATAATCACAGTAATCGTGAGTTTTATTGTTAATTTGGCCTTGATTAATGCCTGCTAGTTCTTAGTAATTGTTCAGATGATCCTCGATTCGGAATGTCAAGCTGATCAAGCTTGATATTTGGAAGAAAAGACTGTTATGGAATATTTAATGTATTTTTTTTTCACTGATTGTAAAGATATGCTCACTTTCCCACACAGACGATATCACAATCACAGAATGCCTATATAGGACTGAGGTGCTGGGTACATCTGTCTCATTATGACTGTTAATGGAATGTTTACAAACCATGTGGAAGAGTTCTGTGACGTGAAAACTATGCTCTGTAATTGTATAGTCTTGGTAATTTGTTTAAAGCAGCAAGAAAAGTGAGATTGCACCATGACTTTTCAGGAAATTCTCCACATTTTAAATAAAATTTTAGGCGAATTCTATACTTTACCATATTTGATGAATGTGGAGTTTGTACCACTAATTCGTACCAATTGGATTAAAATGGGTCCAACAGATTATGTAATTTATATTTGCTAATGGAAATATTAACTTCTGAAAATATTGTCACCATTTTTTTTTACTCTGCTCACCATCATCTGTTTAACTTTTATGTGTTTAAATCTTTTTTTTTTTTTTTTGGTTAGACAGCTATATAGTCCAGAAAACAATCCCCCCATTGCTCCCTCCGTCCCCTGGCCCTCCACCTAGCCATCATATCAATGCTAACTACGTTCCCTCTGCCGTGCTCCCCGTCCGCGTGCCCATCTCTCAACTACGAATTTGTACTTCTTTAACCCTTCACCCCATTCTCCCAAAACCCCAACACCCCTCCCCTCTGTCCGTCACCAGATTGTCCTGTGCGTTTAAATCTTTTAATAGAGCTATGAACCAACTGCTCTTATAAGGTCTGTTGATGTAAGCACTCTTATAGTAATGTTTATTTAAATGACAATTGCCTTTGTAGTAGCTGAAAGAGATTACAAAGTATTACCTATTTATTTTTTTATTTTTAATCACCAGGATAGTTTTCTACGTGTTAAACCCATCCTTGGACAGGCTGTTTTTGCTAGGAGTCTTAGAAATCAAAGTGATACAGGATAGTATAAACTCTGAATGCAAAAATTTTAAGAAGTCGATTCATTATTAATTAAATAATAAATAGTTTAAAAATAATTGCAACACATGAATTATTCCGAAAAGCAATTGTTTAGATAGCAAATGAATGTTTTTTTTTAGCTATTAGAGATATCTGTTTGTCAGAGCTTTTTCCTGATTTCTTTTAACAGGGTATACCGTGCATAATTTAAACTTAAAAAATGACTAGAGTAACTTATACAAATATCAGTTGTAATACTTGTGTATAGCAAGTATTTATTATTTTGCTGACTTATGTAGGGAAGTTCCTCTCTATACTAAATACTTCCAGAGCATTTTTTGGGCGGCGGATAGCTATAAACATTTAAAAAAGAACATTTTCTGATTCTTATCAGCTATCACATGCCATTCTTCTTATATTTTCTCTTATGTCCTTTTCCTTTTAACATGACAATTAGGCAACCAAGGTTATTAACATCTTGTAAAAAAGTATGCATAATTCAATGCTTACTAAAGGCCCAAAGAGGGAATAAAGTGATGAGCTAAAATATAACTTAAAAAACCCTCAAACTCCTCCCAGTTGAAGCGCACTATGAATGCAGCATGTTTATTTAAAAAAGCCAGAAAATGCAAACAAGAAGCAAAAAGTCATTTACAGTCTCACCTACTAGAGATCATAATTTCTTTCTTTTCTTTTTTTTTTTTTGATAAAACAAGAAAATTACTCAAAGTTTTTTAGCAGGAAGAAGTTTAATGTAGGGAATTATATAGGGAGCAAATATTGGCAATAACTGATACTACTTTGAGAAAGTCAAGAAATGCTGGAATCGCATGTCGTCACCTATGATCTCAGCTGCCTACATGTAGCCCTAAAGTGGATGACTAGGCCTTTCTGCTTTTGGAGGTTTAACCCCAAATCATATAATACATATGAACATCCACCCACGCTTCACATGTTATAAAATTATAAAGGATTTTAAAGTAATTTTGCTTTTGAAGTTATTTGGCTATAATAACACATTTAATTTACAATTGATTCTAATTTTCTAAAATTATTATGTATATTTGGGGATTTTTTTAGATAGAGAAAGAAAACTTTAACTTAGAATTGTTTTCAAATATAATTAAACTTCCTTGAATGCTGAATCAAGCCATTGCCATTATATTCCATGACATTTATGACATTTAAGGTAAATACATACTAACTTTAATGTGGATATTTTCTTTTAATGATTTTGAGACACTACCCTGTTTTTTTCAAGCCTCAGATATTTTCAATGTGCCCATGAACAACTCACTGGCCCTGGGCATCATGTCCGTGGCTCCTAATAGCGTGGCCCTCTGTGTATTTCAAGGTGGTTAAGAG
Source organism: Pteropus medius (assembly GCF_902729225.1). Lineage (NCBI taxonomy): Eukaryota > Metazoa > Chordata > Mammalia > Chiroptera > Pteropodidae > Pteropus > Pteropus medius. Next base: position 1,673,038 of record NW_024350924.1, on the reverse strand, counting down.
CAAAATTAAATGGAAGAGTGCTGTGAGATTAAAGATTATATTCTATAATTTTATACTCTTGGCGATACGTTTAAAGCAACAACAAAAATGAAGCTGCGAATGAAATCAGATTGCAAAGTTTCACATCTCAGCATCTTTCTTTAAGCTACGTGATCTCGGTCCAGTCGCATAGTTTTCTAAGCTTTAGTTCCTTATCTGTAAAATGGGGAAAATAATCCTCTTCCTCTACTGTGAATACCTACTTAGGTAACCTGACATAAAGCTCCTGGTATGCCCTCAGTAAATGCCAGCTAACTAGTTAGAGATGTGATTTCTGATTTACCTGGGCACTCACTGCATTTCCTGGAGGGTGTTCTGTGTCCTGCATTGTGCTACACTAAGGAAATGCAGCCAGTTTTGCTCTCTTTCTGCCCTAAAGAGATTGGGATGGACAGAGTCTTGGAATAGCAGATCTAGTGTGGGATTCTCTGTTTGGTTTGGGTGATAATTACCGCTTTTCTTTTTATGAATTACGTTTGAAATCTGAATTCACAAAAGTGTTTTACAAATGTTAATTATAGAGAGTGAACACCATACATTTTCTGGGCTCCCGGAGAACTTCATTGATGTTTAAACCTCATGACTTTGGTTAAATAGCACAGTACTGAAGTTTTGTGTGTCTGATGAGAGGGTGTTGATACCAATGTGGCCTGTTATTTGCTAATTTGAGTTCTGGGAAAGGACGAAAGTACTGTTTAAGCTATAAAGGGAGGATACTTTAGGTTAGGGACAGAAAATCACATAATTTTCTCTAAGACTATTAAAGCTTAGCACCTATATAAAAATTAGTAGCACTTCTCTGTCACATTAATAGAATAAATTAGTTTATTCTGCAACAAAATTGATTTAAGCTTTAAATTAGGAAATTGCTAAAATTGATTAAGTTAGGAGTAAACTCAGATATTTAGATTGTATTTTGTCTAACTAGCATTAACTGCAAGATAAGTGTTGGTTAGTTTTAAAAAGCTTGAAAGGCATGCCCAGAGGGAGGCGATGTTGATAGTTTCCTTTAGTGTTTTTTTTTTTTTAAGGTTTATTTAGAGGGAATGGGGCTTCTGGCTTGTTATGTGAGCTGTGATAGATATTCGATTTTGCACAAATAAGAAACCCTTAATGTGTTGTTTTATGTGTTTGCTCAAGTATGCCACATACTTGAGTCTGTCTGTCTTTCTGTCTTCCTCCCTTGCTTTTTCCTTTCCTTTGAGGTCACTAAAAATGAAAGACATTCATTAAGGGTCCTGACCAGGTGCTAAGTATTTAGACATGACGTCAGTCATTTAGACAAGACTTCCCAGTCGTAGAGCTCACTTCGACATGTGACATGTGCTGCTGACTGTTTCCAGCAGCAAGAAGAGAGGCCTGTGGAAGCTATCATTTGATTAAGAAGCTTTCTCTTAGTTGTGGCTTCTGGCATCAGTTATGAGCCCTCTGTGTTTCTGGAAGTGGGCGTGATGGGTAGGGGTTGCTGGAAGGTCCTTCCTGGCCTTTCTAGGGATCATCAGAAGATCCACTAAGAATAAGCACAGCATCATTGATGCCAAGACTTCACATAACCAGAAAATGATGAGCAATTTCTGACCTAGAAGATTTCCTTTTCTGATTTAAGAACAATCCCCTGATAATCTCCAAATTCCGGTGGTACTCTTGTTTTCAATAAACTCTTGTATTTGAATTCTACAACATCAGCTTTTATCTAGTGTTTACATGGGAGGCCATGCTTGACTTTGAATATATTTATTAGTTTTTTGATTATTACACGTACCTTTTTAACATTTTCTACTAGAAGGCAGTATTTTATTTTTTCTTTTTTTTAAAGAAGTGGCTTAATTTTACTGGGAAGATTAAAGATTTTGTATTTTAGAAAGCAGTATTAAAACCAGCAGCAAAATTTCATTATCTGAAAAGAAATGTGAACGAGTAAGTTATTTTATAAAATCCATAAAACTGAATCAACTCAAAAATTGATGTGCTTTTTAGATATGCCTTGGTGAGTGTTTTGGGTCAGTAGATTTCAGTCTAGGTGTCGGTGTAAAGTTTCATTTATAAAAAATATTCTGGAATTTTGTTTTTAAATGTCAGAGGCCTTTAGCAACATCCTGAATGAACAGCTATTTTGAGCCTACCATGTATCAGGCACTTTGATAGGTGTTGGCAAAGCATTGTTGTTCTAGAGTGATTTTCAGTCTAGTTAGGGATCTACCCAAGACTATACCTAGAAAGAAAAAGACATGGTGTAGCATATGCCAGTGGTTAACTGTGTGCAAACGGGAGTTTAGAAAACGGGGTAGGAATGCTTCGTTGAGACAGTATATGAGTGAGGGTTGGCCTAAGACAGCTAGAGAGGAGGAGGAATTCTAGATAAGGCTGACACATCAGGTTGGGCAATGCACCAAGGGCTCATTCCTGTCCCGACTCCACAGATTTGTATGTCTTATGACATCTTTCAGGTAGATAGTCTGTTTACTCCAGCTGCTTTGGGTCCTTGAGGTTTCTTGAATATACCAGGCAAATTCCTGCCTTTGCCCTCGCTATTCCTTCTGCCTGGAGTGCTTGTTCCTAAGATATCCATGTGGTCAACCCCCTCAGCTACCTCAAGCCTTTCCTTAATCGTCACGTTTATGATAAGGCTTATGCTGTCCGCCCTATTTAAAATAACAATTTCCTTTATCCCATGTTATTATGCTATACCAGTATGTATA
>NW_024350924.1:1468612-1669992 GCF_902729225.1 Pteropus medius | reverse complement strand
TTTTTGTGGTGGGGGATATTGTATCTCTGGTTTTGAATATGGATTTCAGTTTGAGGTATGTTTGAGGGAGATGATATAGGGCTGTATTGGTAGGGAGGACAGGCGGGTCTTCTGGACTTATTTGGGAGCCATTGAAGTCAGGACTGAAATTATATGTCCGATAAAAAGGAATGCCAAAGAAGGGACCCTGAGGAGTGACATTTACAGGGCAGAAAGGGCAGAAGGCCGTACGTAAAACGGTGACACAGTAGTTAGAGGGGTAGGAGAAATCCCAGAGAAAGCATTGTCCTGAAGACCAGCGACCATAGTACGGAATCATACAGCCGTCAGATAAGAAAAGAAATAAAAATCCAGCCATCAGCTTTGGCAACTGGGAGGTCCTGGGTGATTTTTTTCATTGGGCGGTGTGCATAGCATAGGGGTGGGTCCTGGAAAAGGACAGGGCAGCGAAGCCACTGCTCTGACGGGGGCTGTTCACACCGGGCCGTGCACCTGCCGGTCGTCACGCCATCACACGCCCTCGTGTTCACGCGCTGAGAGTAACGTCTCAGCACGTAGCGGTGGCATTAAATGATGTCAGCACCTTAGCTCAGTGTTTTGGAATAAAGCATCTTGAGGAAGCAAGGGCGCCTTTTCTCACCTGCATGAAAGGTCCACGTGAGCAGGGCCTACTAAGCGTCCTGAGTGTAGACAACTCTGCAAGTTCTTGTCGGAACCAATTTTTGATGTGGAAGAAAAGAGGAAAGTTCTGTATGACGGAAGCGACGGGAGAACCATGTCATCCACAGGTTCTGGTTGAGATGGGTTAGCAGAGAAGGAGCCAGAATGCAGAGGCTGATGACGAAAGTCAAGGTGTCCAGCAGCCGGGCGATGGTGGACAGGAGTGGAAAGCAAAGGAAGAATGTGAGGCAGATGCAGAGGGTTGAGAGGAGCTGGTGATGGCCTGAGTGTGACTTAGCAAGGGGGTCAGTGTGTAACCTTCATGGTCATAGGGCGGGGGGGGTGGGGGGGATGAGGAACAATTTTTTTTTAACACAAAGGGAGGTGTTGCTTCTCGGAAAGTGCGAATTCAGTTTTGGTTGTATTTAGTTTGAGATGGCTGGGGTGTTGAGATAGGAATTTCAGGTAGATATACAGAGTTTTCCAAGAAACTTAACATAGGAATCAATTCTGTTAGTTTTTAGTTGAAGTTATGAGACGCTGATGGCGAAGCATGCTTCTGTGGTAGGAATCTTAGATGACTGCCCTCACTAGTCTTCACATCACCCTGTGAGATTGGTATTGTTATAATTTCTATTAGAGGTTAGAGAGAGTTTATCATTTGCCTGGCATCTCTCAGCTTGTAAATGATGAAGCTGGTGGTCCAATGAGGCCTCTCTGCCTCCAAAGCCTGCATCCTTAAGCCATCTTGCCTTCTGCTTCCATCCTCAGCTGTCACATTGCGAGGTGACTAAGGAGTTTTGGAGAGTGAGTAACACATCTCTGGCAAAGATGATATTTGTTTTTCACAGCCTCTGTTTTACATTCGTTACTTCAAAGATGATTTGATCAAGCCTTTGATACAGCTGTCGATGTTTCCTGCTGTCTGAATCCTTTTGGAGATGCTGATTTTCTTCTGAAAGAGCTAAGGGGCTTTTCCTTATAGGCTTAACATTCAGATATTTTAAAAACCAAATATTCTGCTACCTTTCTTTTTTTCTCTATAGCACATTTCCACACCTTAACTTTGATTTTTCTTTCCTTTTCGTGTATCACCTGACCTTGTTGAGAAGGAGGGAGATACACCTCAAGCCTCGCCAGTTAAAACTGTTTCACACTGGTAGATGTTCTCATTTCAGTCTGAACCTAAGACTAGTTTAATAATCCAGATATGTTAGCCATTGGGTTTTTTCCCTTAGTACAATAACATCAGCATCTGTGGCTGGGAAGTTACAAATACGTTCCTTAACTATTCGGTATGGCAAACACGAGTGTGCCTGTATATAAGCAAGTGCCTTATTTTGGGAGATTCCACAAATATGTCAGTAAAATTATTATTTTTTTAAATTATAATTTCATTGCTATTCTATTGGCCTTCTATATGTCAGATTTATAATCTCATTGCAGGTGATATTATATTTGGCTTAATTTCATAAATATTTGGCATAGTTTCATTGCTAGTTTCTTGAAAGTTTAAACATGCAGGATCTCAGGTTATTCTAAAATGTGTAGGATACAAGAGAAAGTCATAACCGTCTACTTAAAGATAAAACGCATAGTATAAAGGAAATTCATCGAAAAACTCTAAGATTATCATCTCAGCGGTACTTCCGTGCGTGGCAGTGGTGAAAGGGCGCAAGAGGTGATGTTACCAAAAATAGATGAGATTTATTCCTCCCGCATGTGAAATAAACATTATACAATCGTCACAGTTAGACAGATGACACAGAATGGAAGACGAGCAGAGTCGATGGAACAGTGGGAAGGACATGGCGACAATTACCTTTCCGTTCGTTACACTGATTATATAAAGTGGTTTTGTATAGTCCATCACAGATGACCTTCTTATTAATCATGTTAACAAGTTAGAAAACTAGATAAACCTCTAGAGACCACCCTGGGTTCAGCCTCCTGGCCTCTGGGCTGGGGTTAGAATCCATCCACAACAGAGTTTCTCAGACTTTCTTGGTTTACAACACGTTTAGTGTCTGTTTTTTTTCCCCACTTCACTCCTAGGCCAACACAATACAACAAAGAACAGTAGCGTTTTTGTTTTTAAGTAGTCAGCTATAGACAACTTAATGGTTGTCTGAAAATAAGACTGCACATAAACTGAAAGGAAAAATGAAATTTTATTTCTTTCTTTAATACTCAACAATGACTTACTAATGGGAGGTGTATGCCCGATGGGCACTCCGCAGCTTCTCACATCTTGGAATAGATCACACATCACCACGCTGTCACTTCCTGTTCCCCATTGATCGATGTGATGTATTTACTTTGTAATCACAGCAACTGCTGAATATTCGGCTTCACAAAGATATGTCATTGAAAGCAATGTAGTGTGATCTAATGATGAAACTGCATATTAATTTGAGCTAGTAGTTCGTGCAGCGTCTGACAGATAGTGAGTATTCCTGTGATTTTTTTGAAAATTTAAAATATCCTGCAGGGTCCTGGTGGGTTTTCTGTGGTGTTCCAGGGACCAAGGTATGTAATTTGAGAACCACACATCAATAATCTTATAGCTAATAGGTCATGGGAGAAAGACTGGCAATGACTTGCCTTCTAGTGCTGTGTAATAACATAAGTAAATCGTCAGATAAACTTCCTGGGGGCCCAGCCAATCTAAATGATCTTTCCCTTGTCATGTCATCAGTTTTCATAGCTATATTTTCCCCAGGTGGTCTGACTGTTATTTACAGTCTAGTCATCTTTACTAAGTACAGCATCACCTATTTTATTGCCAGTTGTTTGATTTTATGTGTAAGTGGGTGACACAGTTATTACCAAGTTTCTGCTATAAAAGGTGTATTTACATAAAACATACAAGGCCAAGAAATACTCGTTAACATAAAGCTGAGTGAGTAAGAACTTGTGGACTATTTTCCTGAGCGTTTAATCGCACAACAACATAAATGGTTGTGTGTAAGAGAAAGCTATTAAGTTCACAGAGGCCACAGAGTCCCTACTTGTGGCTATACTGTACCATGTTTTTACTTCACATACTTCAGTGGATTGCCTAAATCCTGTAACTTGTATACTATGTAGCAAATGGATGTCTATCCATATGTAACTATTTCAAATCATTAAAAATATCAGGTGTTGGATTTTACTTTGCAATGTGTTTGGTGCAGATTTGAGTTTCTCGAAAAGTAGAGAAGTAGAGAATTTTAGACGTTTCAGATGGCTACTGATATATATATAATAGGTATGCCGAAAGTGCATAAACATGTAAAAGACTTAGAAATTTTATGGAGCAAGGACTGTTGAAAGACCTAAGGAGATTCCTGAAGAGATAGGGCTTCAACCATCAAGGTAAGGATCAGAGTTACCTGATGTATTTTGCTTAGGTGTTCTGGGAAAAGCCACGGAGTGGAAGGACGACTTTTGATCTGCTTTCAAAACCCATCTTTACGTGTCATTATTAATTTGGCTTTGGACAAGTTACTTCACCTGTCTAACCACATGTACCTCACCTAGAAAATGAGAACAATACCAATGTTATAGAATGATCCTAAAGATTAGATGAAGTTAACACCACAAATGACATTGTTCAGCCTGGTACATCCTACTGCTCAGAAAGTTCAGTGAGTGAACTCTCCCTCCTGTCCTTGAGCTCACACATGCCTCCTAATTTCTCAAACCTCCCCCGAACACTCTCGTTGACTGTCATGTGCTGTGCTCCCACAGCTGTGAACGCACCCCTGTTATAGCTCTTATCAAACTGTACTGTAATGATTTGTTCCTGGATCTCTCCTCTAGTGGGCTGTATGGTCCTTGGGGGGTGAACCATGCCTTAACAGTACCTTGCCCAGAACTTAATAAGTGCTCAAAAGTGATATGGAGTGAATGACGTGACTGGATGGTTGCTTACCTGTCAACTCACCTCTAGGATGCCTTAATATATTTGTATGGCTGTGCTCTTGACACCCTACTCTGTGCTTCTGAGTGCTTAGTAAAAAATATAGATGCCTTCATGATTCATTTGTAGAAAATGATAATTGTATTGAACAAAGTCCTCTAAGAAACTTTTCTGACCCCACCCTTCTAGGTAGGCTAACCATTCTATTCTTTGTGCCCTCAGAGAACCATGCTCATACTTTCATCATCTGCATCACATTATTTGAACGATCTTATTGCACTCATATTTGTTTGCGTGTCTGTTTCCCTGATGGGTAATAAGCTCCTTGAGGTAGGCACTCAGTTCATCTCTGCATCCTCAGTACTCAGAGAGTATTTGTTGACAGATGGCCTTTCTCAGATTGAAGTGCTGATTTGTTAATTTGATTAGGATGAAGAACCTTCCTAGTACTTAAAAGACTTTGTTTTTAAATTGAGCTACATTGTATAGAATACTTTGAAAGGTGTTTTGTGATGTTTCCTCGTTCTAGGACACATCTAAATATAATATTCAGTTATTTATATTCATGTATAATATGTAATCTACTGCATGTTCAATTTACTTAATGTATTTTATGGAAGATGTGTTTTCTTTAGCTGTATTTTACAGGAGATATATTTTAAATACCAACAAAACTCCCAGTGCTGTGAAGTATCTGAGTTATGTGTAATAAAACATAGTGAGCCAGGAATCTGCTGACTGTTTCCTATTGCCCTAGAGGTTGAAAGATTTGTTTTGGAAAAGTCATTGTTATGTTATTAATGTAAACTAATGTGTTAAGTAACAGTGCACTTACAAGGAGACGCCTATTCACCAGGCTTGGTGTATAGGGCAGAAAAACCACGCTCCATTCAGAAGGCCACTGGCCACGGTGGAAACTCACCATTTCTTCATGGAGTTGATGACAAATGTTATTTTCTCATCTTATTTTTCTCACATATTTTTTCAAAGTTAAAACAGCCTTTTCATACTTGTAGATGAATACTTTTGCTTATAAATGTAATTTCTACTTCTGAAGAAAGTGGAAGATGAAATCTCACTGCCCAGAGATAACCATTATCAAATTTATTATATGTACTTAAACATATATATACAGGTATAGATGCATGTATTATGTATACATGTGTGTACATGCTCACATGCACTCACCCGTATTTTACAAAATGAGGTTGTACTACAGGTACTGATTTTTTTTTTCCGCTTTATTTTAAAACGTCAGTGATTTTGTCAATATTTTCAAATTATAATGGCATTCTTTACTCATAAGAATAAAATCTCTTTTGTGTAAAAATTACCGGAGAATAAAACATCCTACCTAATTGTTTCCAAGTTGGATAAGAGTTTGCTTACTCACATTTTTAACTCTTTTTTTCTTTTAATGAAAAAAAAAAATTCTAAAATGTGGTGTAAAAGTGGTTCTGAGACTTTGGATTTTATGGACCAGTGCGAGGAAGAGTGGGGGGACAGTTTTGGCAACGAAGGGCAGTGATCAAATCACATAAAGTATCTTAGCATGCACTATCACCTTCGTTTCATAAGAGAGGGCTGATTCTAACACCCTACACGTGGGAAAGGCACAATCGCAAAATGCCAGAAGTGCCACATGAGGGCTCAGAGAAGTGGTTCTGAAGAACCATCACAGTTTGAACGTGCTGAGTTATTGTGCAGTATGCAGGATGTATGCATGGGATGTGTTGCAGGAGGCCAAGCGATATGACCTGCTTGTCCAGAAGCATAAAAACCTCTAGACTGAGCTGAGACCGTGGGATCTTTGCTGCTGTGTGGGCCGCCCCTTCCTGCCTCACTTCCTTTTCTCATAAACTGGCTTCTTCAGCTTTCCATCGGCCCCTGGCCACCCGTATTACTGTGGCTCCTTGCTTTTTTCTGATTTACTAATTCTTATGGTTTCCCCTGCAGGAAAAAGCTGAGCTTTTAAGATACAGTTTTAAAAGCTTGTAGTTGGTGACATTTATTAATTTATTTAGTTGTTTATTCAATACATATTTATCACTGTGTTTCTTTAGGCAACCGAGAAGACAACCCCAGCCTTCGCCTGTGGGAGTTCTCAGTATAGTGACATTTGCTTTGGGTCTTTAGCACATTTGGGCAATTGTCATTGTTGCTTGCTCTTCTTATGTTATGGCCCTCTGTGTACTGGGTTAAGCCTTCGGTAGATTTTAGATTTCTTTTGAGTCAGCCTTTTTTCCTCCCCCTTATATCGGCTGAGTGCTGAGCAGTGTCCTGCTCAGTAAATTTCTTTTCCTGTTTATTTCTGGAGAAGGGCTTTTCGTGGATCTGATCAATGTCTAGCATCAAATTCTAAAAAGAGTCAACAAAGGCAAGGGAAGTAAAAGCAAAAAATAAATGAATGGGACTATATCAAACTAAAAAAGCTTCTGCACAGCAAAAGAAACTGTCAAGATAAAGAGTCAACCACCAGAATGGGAAATATATTTGCAAGCAATGCCTTGGATAAGGGATTAATATCCAAAATGTACAAAGAACTCATACAACTCAATAACAACAAGAACAACAACAACAACAACAAAAAAGAACCCCAGATGATTCAATCAAAAAATGGGCAGAGGACCTGAACAGACACTTCTCCCTAGAGGACATACAAATGACCAAGAAACTCATGAAAGGATGCTCAACATTGTTAGCTATTAAGGAAATGCAAATCAAAACCACAATGAGGTACCATCTCACACCTGTTAGAATAGCTGTTATCAACAGGACAAGTAATAACAAGTGTTGGAGAGGATGCAGAGAAAAAGGAACCCTCATACACTGCTGGTGGAACTGCAAATCGGTACAGCCACTATGGAAAACAGTATGGAAGTTCCTCAAAAAACTAAGAATTGATCTACCATGTGATCCAGCAATCCCTCTACTGGTTATTTACCCCAAAGACTTGAAAACATATTCAAAAAGATATTTGCAGACCGATGTTCATAGCAGCATTATTCACAGTGGCCAAGACCTGGAAGCAACTGAAGTGTCCTATGATAGATAATTGATTGGATAGAGAAGCCGTGGTACATATATGCAATGGAATATTACACAGCCATAAGAAGAGATGAAATACTGCCATTTGCAACAACATGGATGGACCTCGAGATAATCATGCTAAATGAAATAAGTCAGACAGAAAAAGTTGAAAACCACACAATATCACTTATATGTGGAATATAAACCTAAAAGCAACAAATGAACATGACAGACTGTGTAAACAGAGACTCATGGACATGGACAATAGACTAGTGGTTACCAGAGGGTGGAGGGGAAGGAGGAGGTAGATGGGGTAAAAGGGGTCAAATATGTGGTGACAGAAATCTAACTATGGGCAGTGAACACATAATGCAATATATATATGCCTTACTATTGAATTGTACACTTGAAACTTACTGGATCTCGTTAACCAGTGTCACCATAAAATAAATAAATAAATAAATAAACCGCCCCCCCCTCCCCAAATAGTCAAACTCTTTAGTCCCACACGTGGCCTAAATTATAGACTAAGCTGCAAATACAGTAGATTCCCTTTCTAACACATAATAAAAAGTGGCTTATAGGTCTGGAAAAGTGTTATAAATAGAATCTGACATTTCTGCAGACATAATTTTTTAGAGATTGTGTCTTTGATAAATTAGTGAATGCCAGTGTTTTTGAAGATAAGACTACAAGCACCCAATACCATCCTCCCCCCCATACACACTGTACTGGTATATCAGGCTTGGGTTATGATTAGGAGATTTTGTGTTTGTGAAACCGAAGGACTTTATAGGAAACATAAATTGTGGGGGAGCAAATTTGTGAGTAAACAGCTTAAATTTTTGTGCAAAAATTTTTCTCATTGACATTAAACAATAAAAATGGTACACTAAATAAAGGGAATATACCTGACATTTTAGTTATCGAATTGGCAATTTTGGCTGCTGTGTAATTAATTTAGTGAATGAGGACAGTGGGGATTCTGATGATACTGGAAGATGCATAGTTCTTGGGTGGGGATGGGGGCGGGGCATGCTGCCTTTTGCCGAAGGCCAGTCCTAAGGACTTGCTCAAGTAAAGTCTAAGTCATCAGCTGATTTCTTTTTTAACACTTGGCTTATGTCCGGTATGTTCAGCCAAATGCAGGTTGCCCCCTGATATTTTACAGAAAGGTTCTGCAGCTCTCCGGCTCCCTGAGCTGAACATGGTGTGTCTGTTGTCTTGGTGGAATCAGAGTCTCTCACGTGCTGTGACCATGCGGGGCGGTGTGTGGCACCTCCTCTGGAGGGGTGTCACTGACGTGGAGTCTGAGGTGAAAGTGGTTCCCCATTGGGGCAGATGCATCTCATTTCTTGTGTCACCTCACTAAACACCTCAGTGCAATGGCAGTGTTCTGTTGTTACTGCCGAATTGTATCATGGGTAAGTTCTCGTGAGCTCCGCATGCACGATAACGATAAAGCATTTTTATTTCTGCGTGATTCAAGTTTACTAGATATAAAACTTTTTTTATTATTATTTATGCCTACAGCACCTGGTCTTCCTAGGTGGTTTCCCATCCAAATACTAACTAGGCCTGACCCTGCTTAGCTTCCGAGATCAGACATCGGGCTTGTTCAGAGTGGCATGGCTATAGACCATGGACTGTGGCTCCACTGGGGCACGAACCCACGTGTAAAGCAGACGTGCTAACTGCTACACTGTGGAACCACATCCTAGATATAAAACTTAATAGTTGTGCAGAAGTATGCCACATCTGTATGTGTTGAGCAAGAAGGGCATGTGATCAGGGTGGGATTACTATTTAACAAACTGTTAATAATGTTACTTTTATTATAACTCTTTCAAAGTGTATAGAAATCAGTAGCCAATCACCTGCCCTTCCACTTAGGGCTGTATGACCTTGGGCAAGAGTTTAACTTCTCTGCCTTCGTTTCCTCATCTGTAAAATGGTGATCGGCTACCACGAGACTTCTAGTGAAGGTCGAGTGTGATGTGTGTGTGTATGCACACACTAATGCTTAGAATAGTGCCTAGCACATAGTCAACCTGTATAAATGTTGTTCTTATTATTCCATTTCCTGCATTATTTTTACTACAGCTGATGACAAGTGGTATGAAGTACAATATAAGTATAATCCAGTATCGAGTGTGATTTTCTGTGCCTTTGAGGAAATCTAATTGGCTTTAGCTCCCATTTCATGTCCCGAGTGAGTCCAGTGTCTTCTCTAAGACGTCTCTGAAGCCTTGGGACCTGAGTTCTAGCTGCTGCTTCTCCTGCCTCCTTATAGCTCTTTTTTCTCTCTAGATCTCCAGTGGACAGCTTAGTCCCTTCCTCTTGATTTCTCCTTATTTCCCTGTCCCCTCTCACTAGGCATTTGGGTTGGTAGCAGACTTTATGGGAGGTTTGGTCATTGGAGGGGAGAGGGGCTTAAATCAATAGTACATAATTTACGACACCTTTTGTATTAAACATGGCTAATGGGCTAGAAGACGAATTTTGAATGTGATAAAGATATTATGGGCATGTGGTAGATTGGGCAACTTCAGGCAACTAGGATACTAGATGTAATTTTATTGTCCTCTGCTATTAGGGACGTCTCTGTGGGGAAAATGTTTGAGAAGTTACATTTGATAATTTTATTAAATGTGAGCAAATAGTTTGAAATGAAAGCCGTCTCTCAGTCACTGTTATGTAGTATGCAGGTAAAACTGTAGTGTTTAATCTACCATTAAAAAAATAACAATTACTATGAGAGCATTTATTGTCATTAATTTTTAATTAGATAGAGAGTAATAAAACCAGATTCCCCACCCCTCTTCTCTCTTCCTCTCTGTCCCTCCCACCCCCCATTTTCTTGTGGGCTACATGGCCAGATTTGGGAATCATTTTGCTTTTCCAAATGTTTAATTTCATCATAATGAAATTTCTTATGTAATGAGACTTGTATCACTTTGCTTCTAATGAAATTTTAGCTTGTTTTAATTGGGATGTCTGAGGATTTGTACTAAACTATTCTACAGTCAGGAAAAAAAATTCTATTTTAAGCAGACTTTTTACTTAATACCTTGGGACCAGATTAAATTTCCATTTTTTTTCTTTGAGTACTGAGAATTGTACTTTTATTTTCAAATTCACTCCATGCCGAGTTATCCCTGTATGAAAATTCACTTGAAGGGAATAACAATTTAATACCACCGTTATTTAGAATACAGGCTTTAGTGACTATTCCTGCCTGAAATGTAAAGGAATGTCCATTTCTGGTCAATTATTGAAAATAAATATTTGCAAGAGTGCTTTCGAAGGGTGATGCTGGCACTATTAAGTTGGCCCAGTCTAAATCAACGTTCTTCGTGCGCTTTGACTGATTTTGGTGCTACCTGCCTTCGTGTGCCAGGGGACTTCCTTCTCAGGAACTGGCGTGTTCATCATAAATGATGACACGCTACCCTTGCATGGATGCTGCATGGACATTCATCTTATGAAGGAGTTTCGTTGTTTCGTGATCTTATGGGGATGTTAATGACTATAGTAGCCTACTTAAAAAGAAGTTGGATATGGTAAAAACAATGCCATATTTGGTGTTTGATCTTTTAAAAAATAAGTTCCCGGTAACCTTGATCAGAAGAACACATGAGCTCCACAAAAGGTTATTTTTTAAATCAAATATTCTTTTTGCCCTGTGATTTCTGTGATAAAGCTGGAGATGAGTACTCCTGGGAAAAGTATTTTTTTTCTAGACATAGAAAAATCAAACTTTAAAAGAAGCAAATATTTAAAATTTAGTCTAGCAAAGTATTAATAGAAAATTATTTATCATGTTATTATAGAGTCTTGTTACAACATAAGTCACAAAACAAAATTATAGTGCTAAAACTGAAAGTGATCAATGGCAGAATAATCAGCAACATGAACATTTGACTGAGTATTTTCTTCGTAGGATGACATTTGAGCTTTAAAAACTTGACCAAGATTTTTGCTATAAATACAATTTTTATTTTTGCACTTCCTGGCCAGATAGGACTTAGCCTATTTCTAAACCCCATACAAGCAGGTACATGGGAAAGAGCTAAATAAAGCTAACATCAAAATATTAATGCTGACATTTAAAATGGGTATAGAACAAAAATGAAATTGAAATTGTGTGATGTAATGATGATCATTTTGTAAGATGTAGGTGTATTACATCATATTAAACTTATACAATGTTCTATGCCAGTATATCTCAATAAAGCTAGAAAAAAGAATAAAATGAGTATAGGAATGGGGGAAATTTTAGGCCAAGAAAAGGTTATCTTTGTCCTTTTCAGACTCGAGAGCATGGAGGCTGACATGAGCAAGCCTCATACTTGATTTGCAGAAATTCAAGGAAAAATATTTACTCACAAAATAATTTCATAGAATGCCTATAATTTTTAACAAATGTATGTTTAATGCATTTATTGCAGTCTTTGTATACAAATATATATTAGTCTATCCCCTCTTGATTTCATAACTCACTGTCTTTTTTCTTAATAAGGTAAGTAGTAGTTTCGATATAGCCTAAATTCAGATAGTAAGCTGAAGTTGAAGAACAAGAAAGAGAATCAGAAAAATCAGGTAAAGGAAGTTTATAGGAGAGTGAACAGAATAGTAATGATGCTTGCATTTCTACAAGTCCGTAAGGTTTATGCAAATCCTTGGACTGTGAACTTCTTGGGAGAAGGGGCGTGTGTGACTTCTGTATCTTTGGCACCTGTCCTTGTATCAGCCTTGTATCTTTGGAATCAGCCTGTGCTTAACAAGGTGCCTTGTACTTATTGGGCACTCAGTTGGTACTTCATGGGTGAAATGAATGAACAAAACTTAGAATTCTTATAGATTATCTCACCTAATACAATAGACCTCTTAGGGGTATAATTATCTCTATTTTATAAATGGAGAAACCAACACTCACATGGGTTAAATGATTGCCTAATAAAGACAATTCCATTAAAGATGGTATTCCACCATTATGACATAGTAATCATATAAAATTAGGAATATATTTTTATTTCATTGGCCATCCTTTTATAATCAATAGCATTAGGCAATATCTAGTGAACATTTATTGCTTACCAAAATTATGCTTGAAATTCATAATTTCACTTGGCTGAGAACTGTCCTCTGGAGGAAGATAGAATTATCTACATTCTATAGTTTGGGGCTTGGAAGTTAAGTAAACTTTCTGAGTTCACTTAGCCTGTGGGTGGGTGATTTCAGTACAGGCTGGTCTGACTCTTGAACCTATTCGTACCCACTGCACTAAACTACTTCCTTACAACCACATAATTCTTGATGGCAGAACCAAGATTTGCACCCAGGTCTTTTGCTGGTAGTTCCCCTAGGAATCCAGTATGTATGGTGTGTGTGTATATGTATGTATGTGTGTATACATGTATGTGTGTGTATATACAAATCAAGTATGTGCTTGCCCTGTGTTAGGCTATGTTCAGGACATGACAATGAATAAAAAATGAAATTCTGTTACAATAAACTTTGGTACATTTTATAATGATATAAGAGAGAATGACCAGCTGTGCCTGGAGTTGTCCTCGAAGGCTTAACACAGTGTGATTTGATCTGGTGTTCTGAAGGATGAGGAATATTCTAGGGAGAGGAAGAAGAAAGGAAGAATGACTATGTAATTTATTGTCCTAACAGAAGTTATATATATTTTTTTTAATGAAAAGGACACTACAGTAGTCACCTCTTATGCATGGTTTTGCTTTCTGTGGTTTTACTCAAAGTCAACTGCAGTCTGAAAATATTAAAAGGAAAATTTCAGAAATAAACATGTTTATATTTTTCTCCTCTTTAAAACCTTTTTTTCAATTACAGTTGACACACAATATTAGTTTCAGGTGTCCGACATAGCGATTAGACATTTATATAACTTAAGTGATTGTTTGAATACTCCAATAAGGCTAGTACCCACCTGGTCCTGTACATAGTTATTACAGTATTATTGACTATATTTGTTATGCTCTACCTTACATCTCCATGACTATTTTTATAACTGGCAATTTGTACTTTTTAATTCCTTCACCTTTTCCACCCATCCTCCAACACCTCTCTCATCTGGCGACCATCAATTTGTTCCCTATATTTATGAGTTTGTTTCTATTTTGTTTGTTTGTTTATTTTGTTTTTTAGATTCCACATATAGGTGAAATCATATTTCACTTGTCTTTGTCTGACTTATTTCACTTAGTATAAGATCCTGTCGGTCCATACATGTTGTGGCAAATGGCAAGATTTTCTTTCTTTTTATGACTGAGTAATATTCCATTGTATATATGTACTGCATCTTCTTTACCCATTTGTCTGTTGATGGACACATAGGTTGCCTCCATATCTTGGCTATTGTAAATAACAAATTGCACACTGTTCTGAGTAGTGATAAAATCTCGTGCCATCCTGCTCCATCCCTCCCAAGACGTGAATCATCCCTTTGTCAGCGTATCCACACAGTATACATGCTCCCCACTTATTAGTCACTTAGTAGCTGTCTTGGTTATGACACTGACTGTCCTGGTATCGCAGTACTTGTGTTCGAATTACCTTTATGTTACTTAATAATGGTCCCAGCGTGCCAAGAGTAATGATGCTAGCAATTTGGATATGCCAAAGAGAATCCATAAAGCGCTTCCTTTAAGTGAAAAGTTGAAAGTTCTCAACGTAATAAGGCATTTTATCATCTATCATCATCATCATAAGAAGGCCACAATAAGATATTTTGAGAGAGACCGTGTTCATATAACTTGTATTATAGTGTATTATAATTGTTCTATTTTATTATTAGTTGTAAATTAACTTTATCATAGGTGTGTATGTGTAGAGTGTGGTACTACCCGTGGTTTCAGGCATTCACTGGGGGCCTTGGATGAGTGGGGACTACTGTATCAATTATCGCAATAGGACAGTAGGACATAAACAGACAATGGTAAATCAGGACCCTGGTCTTCCTACAGAAATGCCATTCTAGGCAGTGGGAACTACATTTGCAAATTACTGTTTATAAATCATATGAAAACATTGTAATTGGTGTTGGATAAAAAACAAAAAAAAACTCCACATAAACCTCCTCCATATCTGCCTTATAGGACAAGGGGTTAAGAATAACCACTGCTGAAGAAACAGCGTATAAATATCTACTTAGGGAGAAGATAGTTTCAGAATGATCTAGTATATACAGTCTCCTTAAGAACGTATACAATCTGAAAGTGTCTTCATTTTTTGGTGGGAAAATGGCTAAATTGGGTGCAGATATGGAGAATGCAGAAGTTAAGATATGAGAGTTGGGGATAAAGGGTTAAACATTTAATTCATTCAGATTAAGCTCGCTGGGGAATTTGGCTCAAAGAAGGAAAACTAAAGGTATCTGGCTGTGGGAATGAACAGAACATGGGTTAATATGCCCATCTGTTTGTTCTTTTCAGATGTTTCTATTTCCAGAAATAAAACACTGTTTATTTGATAGTGAGCTCAAGACAGACGTGGTGATGATGTCATGAGCGGTACCGGTGATTGATTAACAAGTTTTGTAAACGGAGTACAAATCTCCTGGATTTAGAGTTGGTAGAGTTTATTGAAAAGCTAAGAAAAAGGTGGGAAAAAGTAAAGACCAGGGAGCATTTTCTATACTTAATTGGGGTATATTTCTACCTAGTTAAGTATGCTACTTGGTTAGTATTTCCAGAAAGAAAGATTCTATAGAAATAGTAGTAGATTTTAAGGAAAAAAATCGTATATATGCATGTGTCTGTATAAACATACAGATAACATCTATGACACATATGGTATAGGTTAGAAAAAAACCTTATCTAGAAAAAACCTGCAACTTTCTTTTAATAAAATAAATTGTGAAATAATGGGCAGAACTAGAACCTGGAGTATAAATCAAAGAAATCTGTCAGGTAATAAAATCAGAAGCGATAAGTATAATTTGCATAAAATTTGGGTATGATGCTAAATTGGGAGGAGTGTGGGTGCAGTTTGAATAACAATTAGAGAAGTTAAAAACGTGGGTGGAAAATAGAATGTAATTTGGCACACACACACACACAAAACAATGACTGATCTACGTGAGAATAATTTTGTTCCAAAGTTGTTGAGTTATTCAGATTTGTTCAAAGTTATCCAGTAGAAGAAGCCTACTCTAAAAAAGGTGGAAAAAAAAAACATTAAGAAGAAAATGATATTCTTTGTAGGTGAGGGAAGGAGGGCGGGGAGGTAGTTTGCTTAGTCTAGAGCTAGGTGTTGGGCTGATTGGAATGGCAGGAAAAGTCTTTGCGTATCTTACATTTGGAAGTGGCCTTCATCGTGATCTCTTCTGTGCTTTTCAAGATTGTCAGCCTAATAACAGCCACTCACGATTTGAATTATGCCAAACTCTCAAATTCAGACTCTTTATTTCAAATAGGTTAATGAATGTCTCATTGAGAAATGAGACTCTGAGAACTTTCTTCATCCGATAGCCTGGCTGTCCGTGGTTCTTGGGAGAATTGCAGAAAGTCAGCAAGTCTACCTGGTTGTGAAGCCGAATTAGAAATCATTGACCTTCCTTCAAGGTATCATTTCTCAGCTGAGATTGAAATAACTCATTTCACAATGAGCTGTGGAGGTTTTTCCTGTTATGTAGCCTCAAGTGAACGCAGCTAATCCATTATTGCTAACAATTTTAGAGAAGTAGATGTTCTTGCTTTCAAATAAAAAAAAAGGGAAGCAACCTGTTTGCATTTGTGTCATTGAGAAAAGTCAAAATGGCTCTTACACACATACAGAAAAGGAAACCATACACTTTATAAAAGGGGTTGAAGAAAAAGAGATTCTTTCAGAGTTGTATAAAAGTGAACTTTTAGCAGTCTATCCTTTAAACATTTCCTCTCTCACATCAGTATTGCTAACATTAAAGTGGTAGCGACAAAGGCTGCACCTTGAAAAGCCACTGAAAAGCCACTTAACCCCATCTATTGTGCTAGCTGTCTGGTTATGAAACATTTTCCAACCGAGAGACCTCTGGCCTGCTGTGTAATTTTAGGGTGTCATATACCTGGAAGGTGTTAAACTTTCTCCTTTGAGGATTATGTGCATCTCTGTTGAGTGTTTTTCCACCATTTTAACTTGTAATATATAAAGAAATATACAAAGTAAGCTCTTTGTATATTTCTGCAGGAACAGAGAAGGGTGAGCAGGGTGGTTGAAGACTGGGTTATTAGAATATGTCACTTGTCACTGGATATACCTGGGAGACAGGCTAGGCGGCATCTCCTTACTGGGCCTTTCCATATGTGAAGACAAGAATTAATGGACTCAATCTGTGCCCCTTTTTAACATGCCCTGCCCCCCAATTTGCTAAGTTATTTTCAGTGACTGCCCCCATTGTCCGTGCAGTTCCCAAGACAGAGCTGTGGGTATAATTCTTAATTGTCTTTTTCACTCTTGCCTCACTCACCCGACACATATTTAATCAATTACCAGATCTTTCCTTTCCATATTGCCTCCCAGAGTTCTTTTCATTCCTTCTCCTACCATCCTGGTCCAAATCAACATAATTTTTTCATTGAATTAATATGACAGCATTCTAATTGTCCCTGTCTTGCCTACCTACCCAACATAGTCTCCCTAATAAAGAGAAAAGAAAATCATTTCATTATGTATGCTGCAAAATGGAGCTGGTATAACATGATAGTTAAAGATATGGACACTACCCAGAATGTCTGGATTTGAGTCATGATTCCATTACTTTGGCATATGCAGTTATATAAACTTGGGTAAACATCTAAACTTCAGTATATATAAAAGAAGAAAAAAAAAACATGAAAGCTTTCCTGATCAAGTTGTGAGGATTAAATGACTTAAACATGAGCACAGAGCTTGGTACATAGTAAGGACTCAAAAGTTAGCTACAACAATAGTTATAAAATACAACCTGAGTATTGCATTCTTTTATTTAAAATGCTTTATCTTTACCATCTCTTCTGTGAAAAAGCTCAAACTCCCTTAGCTTGCCATGTAATTCCTGGCTCCGTTGTCCAGCTCTGCTCACACCGCTCCCCTCCCGAGTGTTGTGTCCAGTCTGAACCCCTTCCATTGTCCCTCGTTGTCCATGCTTCATCTTGTCTCGTGCTCACGCACACGCACTGTTTACCTGGAAAACCTCACTCATATCGGTTAAGTGACAAAACGCTATTTAGACATTTTGTGTGCCTTTAATTTTGATTCCTAAAATCATAATTCTGAATTTTAAGAAATCCTAAAATTATCTCATAGGAGTAAAAGAGATGGTTTAGCAAAATTGTGTAATTTTTGGTTCAATATAAGGTAAGGTTAAGAAATGATATATATTTGTCCTTGTGCATTATACACCATCTCTGAGGACAGAATGTTTTAAGCTTCTGCCGATGGGAAAAAAAGGACTATCAGATGGCTTTGAATCTCAAAGAAGTTACAGACTGAGAACTGAAGTAGTACTGTGTTGAAACATCAATCACATCTCTAGGCATAAAACACTCTCGCATGTTCATCAGTTGTATTCAGTGAACTCATTTCCTTTGAACGGAGTGAGATAAGAGTTGGTTATTAGGCATTCCACAAAGAAAATTATAGAATTACCTCAGAGGTACATTGGAGACCAGTTAGGCCCATCTTGTTTACATTAACTCTCTTTGTTGCAAGTGATAGATTGCTTAAGCAAAGTGTGAAGGTATTGGTTCATTTGATATAACTGGCTCACGTGATGTTGGAGCAGCTCAGACTTTGACTTCAAACTACCATTTACCATATACATTGAAATAGACCTGCTTGGGGAAATGGCTGAGTCCAGAACTAGAGCAGAGGAAATACGAGGTGGCCTGGGACAGCTTGATATAAGAAAATGAAGAAAATGGAGTCATGTCAAAGGACACAGGAACTAGTCCGAAGGGACCTCCAGTGGTTAAATTTTGGATAATGTGAATATCAAAAAGAATAATGATAGTGATTGATTATTAAGCAAAAAAAAAAAAAAAAAAGTGTGAAGGGGAGCTAGGGGGCAGGGGAAGCTTTTTTTTAGGTAAGGATACCAGCTAATAAATGTGGAAGGAATGATAGTATTCGAAAAATCACTCTTTTATAGTCCCAAATGGAATAATCAAAGAAAGAACTATCAGTGGACACTAAATTCATGGTGCAAAACTATTGGGAAATAGGACAACCACATGGTACCATGTTATCAGCCCAGGTTTTCTACCAATATAAAAGGGGACATGTACCTTTACAACAGAGATGTGGCAGTGAGCATCTTAACCAAGTGAGGAATCTTAGCTTCAATAATAATTGGATAACCTAATATTTTGTGTTTTCTGATAGGATGAAATACGAGGTTCACAGTATGAAGTATTTTTGCCAAAGCTGTTTAACTTGTAAGTAGACTTAGCTTTTGGTTCACAGGAAATACAAGTGATAGAGGAATAGGTTTAATGGTCCATGAGCAGATAATGAGACAAATGAAGAGTGTGAGACATTTCTATATGATGAGATGATCATCTTGGACTCTTCAAAAAGTCGATATCATAAAAAAAAGGCAGCAGGATTTTTAGGTTAACAGGTACTGCAAGGATAAAGCAACTAACTGTAATGGGTAAAACTTAATTGGATTCTAGATTGGGGAGCAAATATAAAAAGACATTAGGTAGGCAGTTGAGGAAATGTGAATATGGAATGGATATTAGATAATATGGAATTAATTTTCTTAAGTGTAATAATGGTATTGTGGGTATGTGAGAAGAAAATACCTTCATTCCTGAGATGCATGTTGAGTGAAGCGAAGTACCACGATGTCTGCAATGTAAACGTTATAAAGAGTCGGCACCCAAAAGCATATATGGCAGTATGTAAGAGTTGTTGAGTAGATGGAGTGTTCATGTATTCTTTCAGCTTTTCTTTTAGTTTGAATTTTTTAAAAATACAATAAATAAACTGGAATAAAATAAACTGGAATAAAAAGTTCAACACGATGAAAACAAAGCACGGGTCTGGGGGTGGGCAGGCAGGCGGTCAGGCCCGCTCCGTCCAGGGCTTCTGCAATGGCGTTAGGGCCCCTTTCCTCTAACCCTAAGCTCCGTTCCTTGCTCGGAGATGGACGCCCGTTGGCATCGAGTGAACTGTGATCATAGTGTCATTAGCCAGCTTTGGGGTAACTGTGCAAATCTCCAGATAAGCTTAGTAGAGAAGCTTGTCTTACTCACTTTTAGCCTTTCCCGTGTCTGGAACGTTGTAGGCATTCAAAAACCATTGACTGAAAAAATATGTAAAAAGGTGACCAAATCTGAGGATTGTATGGAAATGTGGGAGCATACCAGTGACCTTTTTCAAATCCAGTAAATATTTGTGGAAGTTAATAGAATTGAACCGGTTCAGGGGCAAGTGAGGTTAAGATTGGTTCCAGAAGGAAGGGAAGGCCTGTTTTTAAATCTTCTCTTGTATGTGTGCAGTAATGACTACATTTCACATATATATATATATATAATATATATATATATTATATATATATATTATATATATATAATATATATATATATATATTATATATATATATTATATATATATATAATATATATATATATATATTATATATATATATATATTTACTTTCAGTAATACTTGCTTTTGAATTAAAGATCAAAGTACTCCAGTGGAAGTCTACTGTAGTTTCTCCTATACCGGTGGAAAATTTGAGTTTGGTGAGAAATCTTCAGACGGTGGCATGTGAAATTATGCTTTGTTCCTTGGTGAGCTATGAGTTGGGCACTTAATTATGTAAAAAATATTGCAAGAGAGCAGTTGCAGAATCCCCAAGAGAGTAATTATTGTCTGTCTTGGCAGAATGCGAGGCTTTTAATCTGTAAATAAGCAATTCTGTGTGGAAGCGCTACATGCAGAGTGATTCTGTGTCATAAAGGTCTCTTATGAATTTTTAAAAGTGAAAGCAGTAACTGCATATGCCCATTCACTGCTGCCTTTATGCTTCAAAGGGGTTGTGATGTTTCCCCTGTGGTTTTAACCCTTCCTGAAACATTTAAGTATCTGAGAAGGATTCCTGTAAAGGGTAAAACTGTGTCTGAGTTAAGCCCATGAAAAATCTGAATGTTTCAAATGTAGAAGAAATAAAATGTGCCTTCTGCGAATTAAAAAACAAACCAGGATGAAAAACAAAACAAAATAAAACATTGACAGTGCTTAGAAAAGGAAAGTAGAGATTCAATAATTAGCTAGTAGGTCTCTAACTTACTGGAGGTGAATAATTTTATTTTTCTGTGTGCCATCGCTGCTAATGTTTCCAAAAAGACTTCACTTAATTCACAATTGTGTGTACGTTGCTTAGGTGGATCTGAGTCTTTTAGATAATGAAAGTAAACTCTGTTTGTTTTAAAAGGTGTTCATAGCGTCTACTTTCCCTATTGGCTCTCCTGTAGGTAGTGATGAGCTGAGCAGGCTCTTTGCCAAGGTCAGCTTCTCCACTTGACAGCCACGTCCCCCTCTCCTTTGCCAACTCAAGGGCTTTTCATCTGGGTGACTGCCCCTCTTTCTTGCATGACTGACTTTCCCCTCTACCAAGTTATTCCTATCAAAGTAGAAACATGGTCTAACAGCTTCCATTGTTTTTAAAAAGCCCTTCTTCACCTCTCTCTACCTCCTCGATCCTGTACCCCCTGGCAGCAAAACTCCTCCAGAGTCTACACCTTCACTCTCTCTCTTCCCATTGTCTCTTCAACCTGCTCCAAGCAGACTTTCACTCCAGTCCTCCACATAGAACCTGCTTCTCTTAAGGTATACTCATGGGCTTCACACGGCCCGATTCTAAGGACAGAGCTTGGTCAAAATCTTATTTGAGGTTCAGCAACAAGTGACGCAGTTCATCACTTCTTCCTAGAAACACTTTCTTTACTTGGCTTCAGGAAAAACACATTCTCCTGACCATTCTCCTTCCTCACTGGTCACTCTCTTGGCTTCTTTGTGGGCACATCCTCTTTTCTCGATCTCCTGAGATTACCTGACCCCAGGTTTTCTCCTCTCTTCTTCCTTCTCCCAGCGTCATCTCAGAAAATATCATGGTTAAAAATGTACTCTATACTCTAAAGACTCCCAAATTTATGTCTGGAGTATACAACTGTACCCTGGACTCGAGACCGGTATATCCAGTTGCCTGCTGCCTCACATCCCGCTGAATGACTAATAGGCATCTCAAATTTAACAAAGTCAGAATGTAACACCTGGTCTTTCCACAGTTGTCTCTCACCCAGATTATTACAATAGCCTCCTGTCTGGTTTGCCTGTCTCCATCCTTGCTTCAGCCCCTTTCAACCTATATTCAAAACAAAAGCCTGAAAGACCCCCTTTAAAGCATCTGATCATATCCCTCCTCTGCCCGAAGGCCTCTAGTCACTTCCTGTCTCAGAGTAAAAGCCTGTCTAACAGAGTCCTTCATCCTCTAACCCCAATACCTTTCTAGCTCACCTCCTACCTTTCTCCGTGCCACTCCCTGTGCTCTAGCCGCATGGGCCCCTTTCTGAGCTGTATGTCAGGGCCCTCCCGCCTTAGGGCCCTGGTGTGGGCCGCTACTTTAGGCTGCAGTACTCTGTCCTGTGATCGTGCATGGCTTGCTCCTTCATCACCTTAAGACCTCTGCTTCCTTTTTCATTTTTTAAAAAAGTTCTTCGATCTTTTAATAGGTTAAAGGGTAGTGTGACTCATCGAAAGTATATAATAAGCAGCATTTCACTAATCAGTATGACCATAGAACCTCTTTTTAGTGGAACATCTCATAACACCTCTGGGACACTAGTTTTCATGGCAGACAGTTTGGGAATATAGTGGGTTGATTGCATTGATGGCCCCACCCTTTGTTTCTGGGCTCAATCCTGTGACTTCTTTTGGCCAATCACTTGTCAGCAAATATGTTGTAAGCAGAGGCTTGGGAAGTCCTTGTTCATTGAGGCTTGCTGTTTTGCTGTTCTTCAGAATCATGATCTTAATCATCCTCTTCTCTTGCTTTATCATATCATGAGGATTTGCTAGAGCTAGTCTGCTGAAAGAATGAGCGATTCTTGAGGAGAGTGAATTTGTCACATTTGAGGCATGCTTTCCCCAAGGCAACCATCACCAAAAATATGATTCTAGCCAGCAGCCAGCTGACCTAGAAAACATACAAGTGAATTCAACAAAGATCAGGAGAAATCCCCAAATTAGAACACAAACCTATAGGCCCGTCAGCTAAATAAATGGTGGTTGTGTCAAGCCATTCAATTTTAGCTGGTCTGTTATGCAATGTTATGTGTGGCAATAGAAAACTGATACAGAAATTGGAATGGAAATTGATACCGAAGTGGAATGTTTACACTCTGGTCCCAACTATTCATTTTATTTCCGCATGCAAAATACACTCACCCCCTCCTCTCAAGATCTCTAAAGATCTCATCTAATCACATCATCAGGCTCAGTGTCCATGAAAGTAATATAAAATAGACGCACAAGATAGATTTTGTCCCTTCATGAAAGTGGGCATTCTTGTCTTGTTCCTCATCTTAAGGAAAATGCTTTTAGCCTTTCCCCATTGAGTATGATGTAAGCTGTAGGTTTGTCACATATGACCTTTATTAAGTGAAGGTATGTTCCCTCTGTTCTCACTTTGCTGAGAGTTTTTTTTTTTTTTGTTCCATAAATGGATGCTGGATTTTGTTGAATGCTTTTTCTGCATCTATTGATATGATCATATGATTTTTATCTTTTAATTTGTTAATGTGATCTATCACATTAATTGATTCGTGGATATTAAACCAACCTTGCATCCTAGGAATAAATCCAACTTGATCATGGCATATGATGTTTTTAATGTATTGCTGAATTTGGTTTGCTAATATTTTGCTGAGGATTTTTGCATCAGTGTTCATCAGGGATACCAGTCTTTAGTTTTCTATTTTTTGTACTGTCTTTGGTTTTGGAATCAGGGATTTAATGGTGGCCTCGCAAAATGAGTTAGGAAGGCTTCTCTCCTCTTGAATTTTTTGGAATAGTTTGAGAAGAATGGGTGCTAATTCTTCTTTGGTAAAATTCACCTATGAAGCCATCAGGTCCAGGACTTTTGTTTTTGGGGAGTTTTTTGATTACTTATTTGATTTCGTTGGTGGTAGTTGGTCAGTTCAGATTTTCTGTTTCCTCTTGACTCAGTCTTGGGAGAAGGTATGTTTCTAGGAATGTATCCATGTCTTCCAGATTATTCAGTTGGTTGGCATATAATTGTTTGTAGTATTTTCTTATAATCCTTTGTATTTCTGTGGAGTCTGTAGTGACTTCTCTTTCATTTCTGCTTTTATTTATTTGGGTCTTCTTTCTTTTTTTCTTGATGAGTCTGGTTAGAGATTTATCAACTTTATCCTTTCAAAGAAGCAGCACTTGATTTTATTGATCTTTTGTATTGTTGTATTGTTTTTCTAGACTGTATTTCATTTATTTCCACTCTAATTTTTATTATTTCCTTCCTTCTCACTTTGGGTTTTGTTTGCTATTCTTTTTCTAGTTCTTTTAAGTGTAAATTTAGATTGATATTTTTCTTGTTTCTTGAGATATTCTTGAGGAAATTGCTATGAATTTCCCTCTTATGACTTCTTTTGCTGTGTCTCATAGATTTGGAATCATGTTTTCATTTTCATTTGTCTCTAGGTATCTTTTGATTTCTTCCATGATCTCTTTGTTAACTCATTCATTGTTCAGTAGCATGTTGTTTAGCCTCCATGTGTTTGTGTATTTTTTAGTTATTTTCTTGTAGTTGATTTCTAGTTTCATACTATTGTGGTCAGAGAAGACACTTGATATAATTTCTGTCTTCTTAGATTTGAGACTTGTTTTGTGGCCTAATGTGGTCTATCCTGGAAAATGTTCTTTGTGTACTTAAGAAGAACGCATATTATGCTCCTTTGGGGTGAAATGCTCTGAAAATAGCAATTAAATCCATTTGGTCTAGTGAGTCATTAAGGCTGCTGGTTCCTTATTGATTTTGTCTTGAGGATCTGTCCATTGGTTTTCGTGGGTTAAAGTCTACTATGAGTGTATTACTGTTGATCTCTCCATTTATTCAATAATTGTTTTATGTATGTAGGTGCTCTTATGTTGGGTGCATGTATGTTTACCAGGGTTATGTCCTTTCATTGTATCGATCCCCTTATTATTATGTAATGCCCTTCTTTGTCTCTTATAACCTTTGTTATAAAGTCTATTTTGTCTAAATGTTACTACCTCAGCTTTTATTTTTCCATTTTCATTTGCATGAAATATCTTTTTACATCCCTTTACTTTCAGTCTGAGAGTGTCGTTTGATCTGAAGTGGGTCTCTTGTAGACAGCACGTTTATGGATCTTGTTTTCTTATCCATTCAGCTACCTTACGTCTTTTCATTGGAGCATTTAATCTATTTATATTTAAAGTGATTATTGATAGCTACATAGTTATTGCCACTTTATTATTCATATTTATGGGTTTTCTCCCCTTCTTTTTACAGAAGTCCTCTTAACATTTCTTGTAAATCTGGCTCGTTGGTGAAGAATTCCTTTAGCTTTTTCCTCTCTGGGAAGCTCTTTATCTCACCTTCCATTTTAATTGATAGCCTTGATTAGTAGAGTAGTCTTGATTGTAGGTTCTTGTTTTTCATCACTTTGATTGTTTCATGCCAATCCCTCTGGCTTGCAAAGTTTCTGTTGAAATATCAGCTGACATTCTTAGGGGAGTACCCTGTGAGTAACCAGCTGCCTTTCTCTTTCTGCTTTTAAGATTCTCTCTTTGTCTTTAACCTTTGGCATTTTAATGATGATGTGTCTTGGTGTGGGTTCGTTTGGGTTCCTCTTTGTTTTGAGACTTGTATATCTATTTCCTTCGCTAGGTTAGGGAAGTTTTCTGTCATTATTCCTTCAAATAGGTTCTCGATCCCTTGCTCTCTCTCTTCTTCTGGTACCCCTATGGTACGGATGTTGGTATGTCCGATGTGCCAGAGGTCTCTTAAACTTTCCTCACTTTTTAAAAATTTTTTTGCTGTTTTTATTGGGTATTCCAAGTTGCTGGTTTGATCCTCTGCTTCATCTACTGTTGATTCCTTCTAGTGTATTCTTTTTATGAGATATTGTATTCCTCATTTCTGACTGGTTCTTTTTTATGGTTTCTAGGTCCTTTGCTATGCTTACTATCTCTCTGTTGAAGTTCTCACTGTGATCAACTATTCTCCCCCTAAGTTCATTAGACATCCTTATAACCAGTGTTTGGAACTCTGGTAGGTTGCTTGCCCTCATTTCGTTTAGTTTTTTTTTTATCTGGAGTTTGCTCCTGTTGTTTTATTTGCAGCATGTTTGTGTTCTCATTTTAGTTGCCTCTCTGTGTTTGTTTCTATATATTATGATAGTTTGTTGCATTTCCCAGCCTTGGCCATGTGGCCTGTGTAGTCGGTGTCCTGTGTGGCCCAGTGTCCCCGTCTCCCTGATCACTTGCACTGAGGGCTGGGGGCATGTTCCTTGTGTGGGTGTGTGTGCTCTCCTGATGTAGCTAAGCCTTGATTGCTGTTAGCACGTCAGGGAATGGGATTGACTCTTGAGCTGACTGGCCGTGGGGACTGGCCATGCCCACAGGGTAGGAGCTGCTGTGTGGGGGCTGACCCCATGGAGTGGGATTCACCCCAGCTGTCTTGTGTACCTGTTGGGACCACTCTTCGGGTGTGCCACTTATGGGGCTAGTCAGGCAGTGCTCTGTCGTGATCTGACACCAGCCTCTACCAAGCCCGCCATCTTGACTGAAACCTTGTTTTCTTCTTACTGGCACTTTTTCTCACTGACACCTTCCTTAGCCATTCCATTTAAGCTCCCCTCACCCCCACCAGCACTTCTGAGCCATCTCCTAGCTTTATTTTTTCTATTGTGCTTATTACCATGTGAAAATAAAAACATTTATGTTTTTGTTTTTGTTGCTGAGTTTGTTCTCATCTGTCTTATTAGAATGTAAATTTCATGAGGATAGAATTTTATATCCCTTGTGCTGAGAGAAAGTGGATACTCAGTAAATAATGCTGAAGGAGTTATTGAAAAACAACCTGAAAAGCTGATGGGTTCTTCCTTGTCATTTTTATAGCATTTTGGGAGTGACAGAGGGTAGACAGCATTCAGAAGTATTTACTGCATACTAATAGCTATTTCTTATTCCTTAGTTTCTCTGTTTGAAGAACATAAGAACATTCCTTACAGCCTGTTGCGAGACATTTGGAATGAGAAAAAGTGAACTCTTCGAGGCATTTGACCTGTTTGATGTTCGAGACTTTGGAAAGGTAATTACATTTTACTTTTTACATATTTATTAGAGAACATTTGATCCAATTACTTATTCGTTCTTGAAGAAGGACATGTGACTTAAGTGGTCTATATATTTGAATTCCGTAGTTAAATTTCACATAGTTGACTTAGCAAAAAAAAGTAGCAGTAGCAACTCTCTCAATGAGATTAGAATAAGGAGATTATCTTATCCAGAGGTAAGTTTTCCTGCTGGTTATTTAGGAGGGTAGGATTACTGTTTTTCATCCTTTAGATCAGGGGTCCCCAGTTTCCGAGCCATGGACCAGTAGCGTCATGGCCCGTTAGGAACTGGGCCACACAGCAGGAGGTGAGTGGCGGGCTAGTGAGTGAAGCTTCATCCGAACCTTCATCTGTATTTGCAGCCTCACCCCAGCGCTAGCATCACCACCTCAGCTCCACCTCAGATCATCAGGCACTAGAGTCTCATAGGAGCATCGGTCCCTGGTGCCAAAAAGGTTGGGGACCACTGCTTTAGATAGTTTGTTGGGCCCTCATGTCTAAGGACCTTATTCTCCAGTCTTCTCTACATCCAAAAGGCTCCTAATTTTTGGAAGTTGAGAACATTCTGACTTGGGTAGGTGACTTGGGGAAGACATGAATCACTGGAATATTTGAGATTGTTGAGTAACTCCTTTGCTTGGATTTCAGCAAATGTGTGTTGGGTTTTTGGATTTCAATGATATTTGTCACATGGAAATATTTTAATGTTTATGGTTATTGTGTGTACACCAAATATTTATGTATAATAGGTGACCGAAATCATCCTTTCACAAGTTATGGTCATTTATTTTGTAGTCACTGGGCATAAAATTAAACTTCTTGCATGTGAGAAGCCATAAATGAGTCAGATGATCAGGGTGACTTTATTTTAGCTCCTGCTGACATAAACGCATTATAAAAATGAGCACATAAGAAGGGGAAAAACCAAATGTTATCGAGAAGTTTGCCCTTACTCTTGTAATTCAGGTACAAAAGCCTATTTGGGGGTGGCACTATTTGATCTCTAAAATGGAACATTTGGGTTATAAAATAAAAACCAAACCATGGATTGGTTTGCTTGGCAGTGGGAATATATACCACAAACTTAAAACAGAAACATAAGAAATTTGATGCTGACATGTAGCAGGATGGGAAAGCCACCCTGCCTGGGAGAGAGAGGGCTTGAGCTCTCGATCTAGAGTCACTTTGCGGTCTTCTGAAAGTCCCCAGTCTTCTCAGTCATCAGACCACCTGCAAGTTTGGAAGTCTGCACGAAAGGAAATGGGTATTAGAACATAGTTTCTGAGATCCCTTTTTCTCTGGCAATCTGTAATTTAACTGCCTTGAGGTTCAAAAAAGTGATGGAGGAGATAGCATATAATAATAAGTACAAGGAACTGAAAACAAGCCTCCTCGTAAGGAGGCGATAGCACATTTGTCTGTGGCCATGAAGTTGAGCCGCGAAGACAAAGAGGAATTAGGTAGCATCTTAGGTGAGGATAGTCCTCTAAGCTGTTGGCCCTGAAAACACCTTAACAGCTTAAAGAGATATTTTTCTTTCTATCTTTTGACTCTTCCATGTAGTTTTAAAAAATCCTCTTTGATTTTCCTTTCTTTTCACCCTCTCTTTTGGAGAAATGAAAGATGGAAATGAATTGGGGAAATGAAAACTGGAAAAAAAGCCTTGACTTTTTAAAGCTTTTCAAGGAGCTCTTCATGTTTTATTCAAGTTTGTAAGAAATGATGTTGACAAAGACTGGGATATAACATAAATTCTTTAGAAACACGTGGCCTTGGTCTAGTGGAATACCTTTGCATGCTAGATCGATTAGACAGCGGAGGCTTTGTAGGAGAGTTGAGATTATAAAAAGTCGAATGTAAAGGAATAAACTGTATGCTTCTTATGGATAAATGTAATTCTGTCTGCTTAAAATATTTTGGCAGTGGTAAGTCTGAAACAGAATTAAACTTGGAATAGTGATTGAGAATTTGATCCTCTACTTACCACTTTAAATTAATCACATACATTTTCACTACTGCCAAGATTGGTGCAGCTAGCTCTTAAAAAGTGTATGAGAACTAAATAAGCCACTGAAAAGAAAAGAATTTTGGATGCTGCTTCCTAATTTACCAATAATGCTGCTATTCAACATTATTATTTTAAGCAAAACCACCAATACTACCACTTATGGAACACTTTCAGTATAAGCAATTTTTCAATCATATATATATACACATACACACACACACATATATATGTATGTATGTATGTATGGGTATGTGTGTGTGTGTGTATAAATAATTTTTTTAATCCTCCTAACAAACCTATGAGGTGTAAGTACTTTTATTTTCCTCATTATACATATGAGAAAACCTGTACTTTAAGTCACATATCTAGTAGAAATTGGAGCAATGGTTTGAAACCAAATCTGACTGATTCTCCACTGCCAGACCGTAGAGCAGACATTCACGTAGCGGACGTCATATGCCGGCATCGTCCTACGTGCTCTGCACATACTGACTCAGTTTTCATACCAAGTCCGCCTTGCAGGTACCATTATTGACCCCATTTACAAAGCCTCGATTGTAAGCAACGGGATTTGGACAATTCACACAATTAAAAGTTTTTCAGTTTAAGAAACATGAATAGAGTATTAAGAGACAAGGTAATTCCTAATATTATGAATATAAATTTTCACGGGGTGTAGACAGGTGAGTTTATTTCTCTCTATTCCCTGGGATTTAATTAAATTTTCAATTAACTTAACATGCAAAATATCTATATCTATGTGCTTCTCTATGCCTCAATTCATACAAATAGTGAATCTAGGATTCATGTACTTTTGGCAATTTTTTGCCCAGGAACATATTAATTGTGATAATAGTATCTAATGCTTTTGTAGCATTTTGAAGCTTTCAGAGTGCTTCGTATCACTGATCTCAGTGCTGCAAAGGAAATGAGCCAATGTTCTCATTTTTCAGATGAGGAAACTAAGAGATGGGAAGTTTAAATGGTGACTTTAAGGTCTTCTTGCTTGGGGACACAGCAAGATCTGAAGCTCAGGCCTTCTGACTTCCCAGACCTCTGCTTTTCTCGTCTGCCATCTATGTTTTGGGTGCTACTGTCATGTGGATGCTCTGAGAAAAGGAGAAAACCAAAGGAATTTACGAAATTAAAATCCACGAGTGATCTGCCACTTGGCATCTAATTACACTTTATCTTTAGAAAGAGGAAGACTTTAGGATATTACATGAGACTGCATGTAATGGTGGTTAAGGTTAATAACTCTAAATAGACAAATGTTTCATAGATTCTTGTCCATACACATGTAATCGACTTTTAGCTACACTCTCTCCCCATTTCTTTATTGTGATGTATTCTGTTGCCTAATCTTTGTCCAAGCTTTTCCTCGTTTTTGGGTTCAGGAAATCTGCCTTGAATCGTAGGATTTGATATGGATGTGTTTTCTTTTGGAAATTGAGAAAATCCTGGGAAAGTGCTACTCAATACAAATGAATGTAATTTTTCATTTAATTTATGAGATGGTGAAGAGCACACATTTTGGGCACTCTAGGAGGACTTGTGATAATTTTGCCTTGTAGTGTCATCTTTAATGCCTAGTACTGAGCTCTTTACCTAATGTTAGTAGAGTATTCATTTCAATCCAAACTCATATGTCAACAAAGGTTAGAATAGTTCTGAATACTTCCCGTACCTTGATTTTTTAAAAAAAATCACACAGGGATGAGGAATGAATTTAATAACCCGAACTCAGGAGTCAGGAGAGGCCTTGAGGTTAACTGTGACTCTAACTCCCAGAATGGTTAAATACTGAGAAAGTTCCTGAAAGAGGTGGAAGCCTTGTCTGAGTCTTGTCCCTGTTCTGAGATGGACGGAGCTTGGGTGCCCCTTCCTAAAGAATCTTCATAGCTTGTCTTTGGCTTTGAGTTTGTTTCTGTGTAATTCTGAAAAATTATTTACTTTCTTACTTTAAAAAAAGATGGATTCTTTTCTGGCTTTCTAGTAACAAAAGCTAAGTAAACTATTGTTAGTTAACTTCTTTGCTTAAGAACTGTGATAAACTTTTCCCCTGGAATATTAGAAATTATTATATTCCTTTTTACCTTGCAACAGGGTCTGTACATTTTCTCAGTTCCATGCTGTACGTAAAGGACTTTCTGTTCCTTTGTTCAGATCGTTGTTTTCTGATGTATTTTTTTGCCATTCAGAAACGTTCGCTACCGAGCTTTCTGTTGGCACGCTTACAGTGCAGAAGCGCCTGGGATTTTTCTATAACTAGACTATTTCTAGTGAGTGATAGAAATCAGGCTGCTGCAGCCCAGGTGATTGACAAAGTCGGCTCCTTCCTCTGGCCACTCTGGGAGGGTGAAGGGCCAGTCTGCTTCCAGCTACCCACAGACTTCACGTCCATTGTTTCAACTATTATGAAGCTCGTTGCAAGTGTAAGGTGATGTGTTTTCTGGAATCAGAGAGAGTCACACCTGGCCAAAAATAGTTCCAGCTAATTTTCGTTGCAATAGGATAGTTTTGGTGTGTTAAGGTTCAGGACAGACCCCGTCAAAAGGAATACATAGCACTGGTTTACGCATGGGTCAGGGACATAGGTAAGTACGTGATTGAGAAGTGGTGGTTAAGATCGTGGCTTCTGAGTTGGATCTCAGTTTGAATTCTGGCTATATTCCTTACTAGTATGTGATCTTGGGCAAGTTACATAATCTCACTGAGCTTCATTCCGTTTCTTCATTGATAAACTGCAGTTAGATGAGAAATGAAATAATGTATGTAAAGTGCTTAACGGAGTTTCTAAATCCAATGTATGTAATGTTGACAAATATTAGCTGTTATTGTTGCTGTTATAACTCATTACTACTGTTAATTGGTTTCAAATTCAGTGGTAAACACAGAGGTTGACTTTTGAATTGAGTGCAAGAACTAATGATCTTGGAGGAGTGAGCTTAGGAAAGAAACCGTCCCCTCTAATGTGGTACAGCATTAATCTTTTATTCTGCACAGCCATCTTTCTCTCTCCTTTTGTGCTCTTGGATCTCCTCTGAGAAACCACCCTTTTCTCTTTTCCCATCATATAGTTTGGATGGTTTAATCAGTTAATCCCATCCCTTTGGCCACAGTGATGAGTTCAGGGAGGGGGCAAGTCACTCATTTGGGGCCAGTCTGATGTGCCGAGACATTTGTATGGGCAGTTTTGTTTTGCTCTCCTCCTGCTATGGAAGGGTGTGGCTATAAGGCTTGGAGGAGCGACAGCCATCTGGCTTCCACATGGAGTTTCAAAGCAGACTGGTTCAGAGGGAGCAGAGCTCAGGAATACCCTAGTGGTGTCATGGGAGGCTGGAATCAAGCTGTGTCCAAAGCCCAGAAACATACATCTGTGGATTTTTTCATGACGTGAGCCAATGCATTCTTCCTTTCTTCTTCCTCAAGCCAGTTTTCCTTAGTTCTTTCAACCAAAAGTGAGAGAAATCTAAGGATCCACCTGGTTTTGTCAGATGAGTTCAGTTGTGTCGATATGTGAACTTTTCTCGTATTCCCAAAGTTCACAACACGTGGAGACCATCCTGTAGCCTCTGTATCTTCTATAGACTGTGGAGAAGATATGAACACAGAGTCCTAGAACATCTCTGTTTTGTAGCATGTAGATAACTAAATAGAAGTGTAATCCCAGCTTTGTGGTAAATGTGTTCTAGTCCTTACCATTGACTCAAGGAGTATCATGGACCTTCAGATTTGGAAAAGACTCTCAGAGTCATCAGACATCCTTCCCATGTTTGTACACTTCAAGGCCAAGAAATGGGCATGTGTGCCTCGGCAGACCGAGAATTCACCTCCTCCTGAGGCCCTCAGCTGTGTCTGTGTATCGGGACCATACAGAATGATTTGAAGATGACCTGAAAGCCTCAGGGTTAAAAGGACTTAAAGAAGCCTCTAACTTAATCGTCTGGAAATGAACAGGGCTTAAAGATATTTATTGACTTGAACAAAATGGTCCAAGAAGTCAGAAATCTGTGCAGGATTCTGTGTGACCACTGCGCGGTCACTTTCATCCCCTCTAATTCTCAGTTTCCTCATCTATAAATGGAATAATAATTTCTACCATATGGAATTGTTATGAAAATAGGGTTAATTGGTATAAAACGCTTGGCACATTGCCCAGTAAGTGATCAAGTGTACGAATTTAGATCCAGTGTGGAACCAATAGTTTGCATAGATACAGATCATTCGGAATTCTGAATGTGGATATGTGTAAAGTCAAAAAGATGATTCTAGTGCCATTTTCTTGAAACTCAGTTTATTTCGTTTGATTCTTTCTGGCTCAGAGTGTTAGAAAAATCGTAATATACACATATGGTTCCTTATACCTTACGTTTCTTGGGCTTTTCTGGTACAAACATGTTTAATTTTTTTTTTTTTGTTTGTGCATACAGAGTTTAGTTGAGAGATATGCAATGACACTTTCACTGAAGGTAGTCGATGCCTTAACACTCATCAAATGTTTCTCGCCCCCCCACCGAGGATATAAACCAAATTAGCAGCTACATCAGATTCAGGATAGGAGGTGATTTGGTTCTTCAGCATTTTGAATACATTGCCATTTAAAAATAAATTTGAACTTGCTGAGAAAACCAAGGGATAAATGGTTAGGTTAATGTAGAAAAGAGCTTTAAAATTGTTTGTGTAATGGATATTCACAGCTGTCTATACTATCTCCATTAAGAGGCTGTAGTGTCCCCCTGCCCCAGCTCCCATAGCTTATTAGCAGAGACCTGCTTCTATCAAGCTATCGTCACACTGTGAGCTCCAATTTCTGTCCCATCTGTAAGCCCTCACCATATGTGTTACGATATTTGCTCAGGCTGCATCCTTTGTGCATTTTCACTTTCCTCCCTTCCCAGCCTGACTTGTACACCTCAGGGTGTACATATAAGGGTCCGGGGGACCTCTCCCTGCCAGCCTGTGCTGTTACCTAAGACCAGCCTCTCAGCATTTGTACCCAGGTGACGGTGAATCTCCACGTCCCCATTTCCTGCTTCCAGTCCTTGTATGAGCAAGGAAGCTCGCCCTCCGGAGCAACACACACATCCCAACACGAGGACAGCTGACCCTTGAGGACA
Source organism: Pteropus medius (assembly GCF_902729225.1). NCBI lineage: Eukaryota > Metazoa > Chordata > Mammalia > Chiroptera > Pteropodidae > Pteropus > Pteropus medius. Next base: position 1,635,885 of record NW_024350924.1, on the reverse strand, counting down.
TGTAATGGTTTCCTACCGCCTGTGTATCTCCTTGGAACTCTGCTTGGCTTTCCCTGTCATTAGAAAACCCTCCTGACCGAAGGCTTCTCAGCTTTTCTTGGGTGCAGGTGGCTTCAGGGACCTCACTTTGGCATGGCTCGAAAGATCCTTATTGGCTAGTGCACGCACACTGATCAACAATGAGAAACATCTTTTGTATATCTGTATGTAACCGGGATGAATCATTTTGACATGTAAATATAATTTTTGCAATTACTTGTTTGAACTCCCCGCTCTTATTAGAAGTTTGATGTTTCTCTCTCAAAGTATTTTCCACCCTAAATTATTCAAAAGTCTCTGGCGCTTTTGCAGTCATGTTTCCCAGCACCACGAGGCGTCACTAGCATGGCACTATTGAAGACCTGCGTGGTTCCTTCGATAGCGCTGGTGCCAGCATGCCCTGTAGTTCCAGCCCCACTCAACCCCATGCTACCCAAACCAGCTACCTTCTGCCCCCACTACATTTTAGCCTCTGCATTGAGCCTGGCCAGGACACACTGCCCCAGCTTTGAGGTGAATTCTTTTCAGGGGCTCCTGATATTCTTCTCTTCCCGCAAGCTTGAGTCGGAATTCCTTATTTAGTCCCTACAGGGATACCAACAACCACTTTCAGAGCAGCTTTTGAGATCTCTGGTCCCTTTCCTTCCAAAAGGCCCTGGACTTTCTTCTGCACCTGAGCCAACTTCCAGCCTCCAGCAGGCTCAGCCTCCCAGGGGTGCTGTGAGGAGTCTTCCTCTGTCAGCCCATAAAGGCCTCCTGCATCCCCACTCCCCCCACAGTAGGGCACTTGCCTGGATTTCCATAACTAAGGGAGAACTCTCCAGGGAGTCCTTCCCGAACAAAGACAGCTTGTTGCAAAGCCTCCTTTTTGTCTGTTTAAACGGAGAAGGAGGGAATAGCTTCTGGACTTCTCAAATGTGTACGTCTGGTTGGCCGTTAACACAATTTCTGTCTCTTTAGCAGGATTCTCCTTTGTTTTTACACAGAGCTGGCCCTTTTAGGAACCTCTACATCTATTTCACTCTATTTGCTGGTGTATTTCCCAGGGGTCCTTAATACTAGGCAGATTCTCCTATTCTCACCACTTCTTGTAGAACTCTAATACATGAGCCATGCAAGGACCGTTCTTTGTACATCTCATCTTAGTGATTATTCAAGTTCAGTTTTTAGTCTGCTTTCTAGTTGTTTGTGAGCCAGTTCAAAGACTCTTTCACTGTTTTCTAATCATAATATAGTCGAAAACGTAGAGAACAACATTTCCCAAGGAACCCCTTTGTCCTGAGAAATGTTAATAGATGCCTGGGAAGAACATTCTTGTTCAGGTAAGTTTGGTAAACACTGCATGTTATATCCTCTCTCTCCAGGGGGGTCTAGTACAGTAAAGGCACTGAAATCTCCTGAAGTGGGGAAAACCGTTACCCTTGCTTAATTTAGGATTTCTCAGATTTGTATAGCAAGGGCTTTTAGGTATCCCAGGATCACTTCAAACTCACGATGTATAAAACTGAACTATTTACTTTCCCCTCTTCAAACTCATTTCTACCCGGGTAGAGCTGTTTCTTTATCCGCCCTGCCAGGAACTAAATGGTTACAAATGCCTAGTCAAGGCCTTCATCACCCAGGTTATTAAAGCAGTCTTCTAAGTACACGTCACTCACTGCCTTCAGGTTTGAATCCTTCCATCATCTTCAGAGTAATCTTACAAAAATGCAAAACCGGTTGTGCATCTCTGTTCCTTATAAGAGAATAAAACCCAAACCCTTTTACAAGTCACATAGAATCACTCATGATCAGGCCCCTTGTCTGCCTTTCTAACTGTTTTTCTTGCTTTCCTTCCCCTTAAACTCCTTGCTTCGGTCCCACCAAATTATTGGTCGTAATGACTCTCCAGATTAATGTGCATTAATATTGTTTATTTTGCCTGGAATCCCCCTTCTTCCCCGTGTCCCTTGTCCTCTTCAGTAACTTGATTCAAGATTACACACACATACATGCACTGCTTCAAGTCTGAGGATGTGTGCTTTCTCCAGAGCTCTGGGTGTAGTTGGTTCTTAGAGGTATTGAATCCCCCTGGGCTTGACTTTGCTGACTTGTCTCTTCCTGTTTCTAAGTTGGGGGTGGGAGGGGCGGGTATCTTTGTCCTCCTTCTCTGTCTTACAGAAATGTGACCTTGGCACATTCACTCGGCTCTCTTCCTCAGCTCATTCTGAGACTTTGAAAGCAAGGAAACCTGGGTTTCACCCTCCCTGTCCCCAGCTACCTGTGTGGGGAAGTTTCTCAACTTCTCAGAGCCACTGTTTTGATCTGTCACATGGACGGGTGGTGCTCCCTGCCTCATGGGATTGCATTGACAAGTGTGAGCTGCATTTTGGTGAACTGCCTAGTCAGCACAATGTGGGGCTGAGGCCCAGTCGTGGTAACTTCTGAGCTATGCACCCATCATTCTTCATTCTGTGGATGTCTCCGTGCTCACTCTGCCAGGTGCCTGCCAAGTGCTGCTTAGTCAGGGGACAGGCAGTCTCCTGCCCTCGAGGTGCTATTTGAGTTCAGGAAACAAAACAAGTAAAGCGTAAATAAACAAGATAATTACAACCAGTGATAAGTGCCATTGAGGAAATCAGCAGAGTAAAATGATGAACTCCTGGAGGAAGCCACTTTAGTTAGACAGGGTGGTACTGGAGACTCAGTAACTACTGCAAACTTAAATTAAGTTTTAAATAAGTCATAGAGCTCGTTTTAACCCCTTAGGGTAGAACCCCTTAGGGTCGTTCTTTAACTCGTTCTCAGTTTCCTCATCTATAAAATTCCATCTGATTCTAAATTGCCACTTATCGGTAAATGTGATATGTACATCCTGTATTTTATAAAGTAATGTTTTGATTTGATATTTCTTACTTATGTAATCCTACCTGAAAATACCTAGGCTTAGGCTTTTCCTCTTAGCCCAGGTCTACTGTATTTTCAGTAATATCGACATTCCTTTAAAATTTTGAGTTATAAAGACTAACTGTCCCTACACTTTGGAGAGAGAAAGGCGTCGTGAAGAGGTAAGTGCATGATAAAGACTGTCGCTTCGAGTTCGCATCCTCACTTGGTATAGTTAGGAGAATATTGTTAATTCCGGAAATGGAAATCTCGTTTGAGAACTGAAATCGATTTTCTCAAGAGTTCCTCCAGAGATTTACATTGAATCTTTTGGGTAGTATTTTCTAAAAATCCTATTAGATTCCTAATATCCATGTAAGTGAACACATAGCTCTAGGTTTACAGATATACGCAGATAAAATATATGCATCTACAGGCATGTTGTCTGTAGCAACTTATTTATCGAACCTTATGTTTTTAACTATATTAATAAGCATAATTTATGATTTTAACTCGTATGCATATATTTTCTTAAGTACCATATCACTGGACATTGTAATTCCTATTACGTGACCACCCGTCTGAGCTTTATGATACCTGTGGTTAGGGTTGTTTATATATAACATAAGATTTTTTGAAGAGGCTTTTAAACCAAAGGTGCTTTTAATCCTGTCTTTAAGGAATGCCCCACATTGCAGAAGATACAAGTAATTAAATTATTACAGTACAGCACACTAAGCGCAATGATTGACAAATGAAAAGATGCCGTGGGGGAACGCAAGAGAAAAGGAGGCCATTTTCCTAAATGTGGTTAAGGAATGTGCCTCAGAGTTTATTTGGCCGAATTTAGATAGGAAAATAGGAAGGGTGCTGCTGCTGGCTGTTATTTTGTAGGCGCTCACCATTGCCATGTCTTTTTTTTTTTTTTTTTTTTTGACATTTACTGGCTCCATTTTATGGTCAAAGAAACCGAAGTTCAGAGTTATAAAAATAAATCATAGCTTGTAGGCCATGGAGCATGGATCTGAGACAATGTCTGTTTAACTTTAAAGACCATGTTCTTTATGATTTTACTGCACTGCTTCCAAGCAGAAGTGGGGAAGCTCCTTCTAGGTAGGGGGGAGCGTCACATGGGAAGATGCAAGAGGGGGGATCCACACGGAACGCTTGGGGTTCTGCAGAGTGTTCTTGTAGCTCAAATGTAAGACGCGACTGGGGCGAGCTGGATCTTGAGGTTCTGTAAAGATTGGGACCAGAGTGTGAGGGCTTTGGTGTCTTGCGGGGTCTGAATTATTCTTATGAAGGGCCAGTGAGTGGCTTTTAACAGATAACGAGATGACCCGTTGTGCTCTTGAGCGAAGCACCGTCAGCAGGGGAAGGCCGTATAGACTATTGTACAGGACTGTTATAATATCAGCGGTTGAGAGAGCAGATATGAGACAGAAGTAGAGTGGTTGAAAACTATGCAGACCTTGACTAGAGCCTTGGCAAAAGGGACCTGGAGTTTGAGAGCTTTTGGGCATTAGGGTTGATGTGACCCTTGAAAATGGTAAGGAGAGAGAAGAGAGAACATTGACTTCTGAGCTTTTCCTGGATGACTAGAGGGGAAGCAGAGTTCACTACAAGGGGAAATAATGAAGCAGGTACAACTTACGGTGTTTTTTCTTTTGGTTAATGTGAAAGAATTCTAATGGCATTTATGCTTACCCTCTGTAGACATATTTTGCAACCCAGGAGGTATTTTATATGTTTTGCCTTTCAAAAGTTTTTACTATATTTGTCCATTCTTAATTTGCCCTGTATTTTATTTTCGATATTTATTGTACTTGCTGATTATCTAGTGGAGACTTTGGTCTCTGATAGAACATTTAAAATCTTTGGTTTTATTATTTCTTTCAAAAATTGAAATATTAATTTTTTTGTAATAACAAGCTTTATAGGAATATTTTCCTGTATTTCCAAGGCTGTGGCACATACATGCTGATCGGTACACACACTCTTATTCCCGGCTTAGCCATTGGGCTACATCCCATCTCAGCTGCGTTCAGAGATCCTTAACTCTGTCACATTGGTTTAAAGGTGATGTTTAGTTTATCCAAGTTACATATGGAGTTCATTGAGTCTAATTTGCTTTTAATAAATTGTTATTGTGAATACGATGGTTGCGAAACTCACAAGAAGAATTGGTTCACTCCAGTACATGATGTTATAAATAACCAATGTACTTTTCTATACAAGCAGCTGTGATGCAAACTCTTGGCCTTTAGTTCTTTAATTGTTATGCCTGTGTATTTCCTGTCAACAGGATCCTTTAGAAAAGGAGGATATTTCTCGTATTTACTCTCCCTTTTGTTAAAATGCCTCGTGCACATCTGTAGGGATAAAGGAAGGCTGGCCTTTGCTTCTCATGCTCAGTGAGAGGCGTGGCGTGTGTGGGTGGGCCTGGAGGGACGCTCTCATCTGCACGGGATTAGCAGAGGAAGTGTGTGTCAGGAGTGTTGCGAACACCAAACAACCACAGGAAACGGTACCCGGTCCTCTCTGCAGCTGTGTGGAGTTTAGCCACGCAAACTTCCTCTGGATAGAGTTTGGTTTCGCAGTCACTTGTTTTCCACCTGAGCACCTGTGTCTTTGGAGAACTGCATCAGAGAAATAGTTAATGGATAATGGGCTTTTCTCTGGTTTGCTTCAGTGCTAGTTAAGGCGCTTTGGGCGTGAAAAGTCCTGCTGAATCAGCATAGTATTTGAGGATAAATCGTATCAGGACCAGCCAGTGCATAGAGCAGTCAAAAACCATTAGTTTAGAATGAATGAATGACATTTAAATCTTCCAGAATGTTCCCCCTGGAACTTTATTTGCACACAATTTCCCACTAAATGTGTTTGCTGACCCCTAGGTACGTGCTTTTCCTTGCTAGTCTCATCCTGTGTTTCTGTGTAAAGGATATGAAGGATGATGCTTTCTGCTTCTCTGTGGGCAGGCAGGCACCTTACAGACCATTTCCACTCTTTAAGCCGTCTTTTTAAAGTAGCCGCCTACTCGTAATTCATCTTAGAGTGATTACCTTAGAATGATCGTATTACTGTATGGGAAGATATGGTACACCATTTTTGTTGGTCATTCTAGGTCAGGTTTTGGTGATGATTGATAGCATTGACTGTGGATTAGAGAAAGTAATAAAAAAAATGCACTGAAAGCCAGGTTCGGGTGAGAATTAACTCTGTGTCTAAAGTTTAACATTGCTTTAGCAAAATCACAACTGATGTTTTTCTAATAGCCTGTTAGGTCTTGGGGAGGAAGCAGCAGAAAAATGTGAATTTATTGACCGTCGGATGATAAAGTACAATTTCTTAAGGAGCTAGTAACTTAAAATTTCATGGTATTATTGTGAAACTGTTATAAAATATAATAAAAGAGATGGTATTAATTAGCATTGGTTTTCCAAAAAATCACTGAGGATTTTTCACACTTCTTGTAATTTGGGTTTTGTCAGTAGACTTGTCCCCAAGATTTTCATAAGTAAATAGACATTTAAGTAGATAAATAAGCAAACACATACATCATTTTTCCTACACTGTTTTGGGCAATCAAACACATACGTCATTTTTCCTACACTGATGGACTTCCTTCTACACTGTTTGAAAAAGTCCTGGTGATGACCCAGAAGTTTCTTCAGTAGCAACGGTTCCAATGAGCGGTTATTGAATTATTTAGAAAATCATCACTAATGAAAAATCATAACCTATCTTCCTAAATTTTCTACTCGTCGATCCTGGAGCAGCATAAAATTAATTTATAAATCTTCTATAGGACAGCCATTCAAACACATGAAGATTGTCATCATGCTTCTCTAAGTCTTTTCTTCTTGAAATAAACAAAATATCCTCAGTTTTTTTCCTTTTTGTTTGTAACTTGCTCACGTCTGAGAATAATTTGAGATTTCTTATCGTGACATGTATAAAACCAGAGCAGTTAAATATTAAAACATTTAAAATTGGAAAAGAGAGTAGAAGCTAATTAGAGGAAGGAACACCACCACCATCCCAGCCAGGTTAAGGATGACGTTTGTCTCTCAGCTGTCCTGAAAGCAAGAAGAAAACAGATTAATTCAGAGAGTGAACTTTTGAACTAGTCTGAAAGACTGTGTGTCCAGTGGAATTAGGAAAGAACAAGGTGTTGAAAAAGTAAAACAAGTATTATAGTAATAAACATACAGAAATATAGAACGATTACTACAGGGACCACTCATATATCCACTATTCAAAAGTTGTTAACATGCAACATTTGCTTTATCTACTATTACTATGTATGTATATATTGCTGTTTTTTGCTGAACCAGTCAAAGTAAATTATAGGTAAGCATCATGACATTTGCATCCTAAATATGTCAAGCTTTAAAGGCTCTCAAAATGAGGCTCTTTTCCTGTACAGCCATAATATCTTTATTGCATGTGACAAAAGGAATAATACTTCCCTAATTCTATTTAATATCCAGAATAAACATATAATTTCACCAAAAGATATTTATCCCTAAAATATCTTTTATAGCCGGCTTCTTTGAAACAAGATAGAATCAGCGTTTAGACATTGTATCTGGTTGTTCTGACTCTTAAAGAAAATTTTTTTCTTCAATTAGTTTTGTACATTTTTTATTTTGTTTTTAATTTTCTGATAACTCACTAAAGGTGATGATTATATCTGATGGGTTTTATTGGATTTAAATTACTGTTTTTTGTTTGAGTTTAGAAAAAAGCTTGAGTTTTCTATAATTAGAGCACTTTTAAAAGACAGCTGTATTTGCTACACGAGGGGTTCATTAAATGTTTTTCTAAGAATAAAAAACTCAAGTCTAATAATGTTGAACAGCTGAGAAATACTTTGGGACTATTATGTACTAAACTCTAGAACAACCATCCAGAACTATTCAATGTATTTTTTACATACAATTTAAATACAATGAATATACTCTTGTAGATAAATAGATCAGTAAAAGAAGTTCTTTCATCAAGAAACTTAAGAATCCTTGAGCGAGTCATAGCTGCTTGAGGTCTAAGCTTTTCATCTAACTCAAGAAAATATTATCTAGAAAACATTTACACCATTTAGACTTTGTCAAAAAAATGTCACCGTTCTGATCTAGTCCTGCCAAAACAAAAAAACCCAAAAAACAAAAAAAACCCCACAACTGTAATTTCAAGAACATTTAGAGTTGAATGTCATTTTCTTGCTCATAAAAGAATTTTATTTCCATGGAGAGTTTACCCAAATATTTTTAGGTATGACTCACATTTTCAGGATTTTCCGATCTAGAGCTTTCACTCATTTTTTTCCTTGCATACTCTTCTCTTTAATTTTTTCTTATGTTTTGGATTTAAGTATTATAATGGTTAAAAATTTAAAAGCAATTTTTTTGGGATAGATTACAAGAGAATAGAATAAATAGTTTTCAGATAGATCCATAATTTCAGTGGTACCATACGTCAATCCGAAAATGAAAATCATGTTTTAGTCTTATTCCCATAGCAAAGGAATGGAAAGGAAACAAGGGGATTTTCTTATAATTGGTTGGATTTTCCCCTTTAAGCTGTATTATTGTTATATGTAACAGTGTAATGTTAACAAGAATTCTCTAAATTCAAAAATCATAAAACTTTATAAGCATATATATGTATATATTTTTGTTATAGGACCAGAGTGATTGTAGTTTGTTCAGGCTAACTTCTCCCTACTTGGGTTGTTGTTAGATGCCATTTGTTAAATAAAACCTGTCTCTAATTTGGGTCTTGTCAATAGTATAATGTAATAGTTATATCCTTTTCCATGAAGACTTTCCCATGTAATCCATACAACTTTCTTCCACATGCTTTTTCTCTCTAATACCAGCTGATCTAAAACAAATGTGGCTAGCTTTCTTAATGCCTTCTTTAGGAAGTCCAGCACAGTCTTTTCTGGAAAGTTGACAGTTCTTCTCTTGACAGGAATCAGGCACAGTCGGTTGATAATTTACCCTCTTTTATTCTGCCTTTATTCTGAATATGTCACGAAAGAAGCTGTTGTGTTACAGAAAAAAAATCCCAATGTCCAGATTACCCCCTACCCCCACCCCAAGGATCCACAAGAAGGTTTGCAGCAATAAAACAGTAGTTGAAATAGTGCCAAAATGTCTCTTCTTTCACACTTGATATTCTCTATTGTTTCTAAACTTGCACTATTCATTGCCATGGAAAATGTGTCACTTTTAAAAGATTGAACAGAACTCAAAATTCATACTTAACTACTTAGGCTTTCTAATAAGAATAGTAAAACAATAATACTAATTTATTATTACATACTAAAGGAGATTTTTTTTTGGCTGAAAAGAATAAAAGTAATATATAACCCAACTTATAATACCAAAGCAATCTGTACCTTCATAAATAGCTTTTCTTTAGTGCATATATTTACATTGGTGAAAGTTTATTAACTTTTAAAATTTGACCTAAGTGAACATAGGCATAGAGGGCGATTAAAATCTGAAAGCAGTCAGCATTTCAGCAGTGATATCATAATTAACCAAGAAAACCAATTTAATGAGAGAATGAATGGCTCCTCAGTTTTCTTACAGTAAATTAAATTATTGTATCTACTTCGCACAGCTTCTGAGAGGATTAAAACAGGTAGTGTTTTGTTTACGGTTTTCAGCATAATACGTGACACGTGGGTACGTGCTGGAAAAACATTTGCTGATATAATGTGTTTAAACATAATTTATTGGACAGAGGCAGTTCTTTTCACAGACGTACGTGCTGTTCTTTTCATTACAGTTTGCATTGCATAATGTACATCAATTTGAGGTCAAGGTATAAATTTAATTTCTCTGAGGAACCAAATAAGAGATGGATGAATACATAATGCATAAAACATTTACTCCCGATTGCTCAGTAACGATCAGTGGCCATGTTTTATAATTCAGGACCCATTTCGAATTGCATTACATGTAGGCTGAACCATATGAAATTGCAACAAAAAATAGTTTTATGTGGTTTAACCTAATATTTTGGCTTTAGATGGCTTAAGAAGAAGATGAGGTGATTATTTTAAAATGAGAACTGTCGGTATAGTTAATGGAGTTGGTATTTTCTGCATGGCCTTTTTTTTTTTTGGTGGTAAAACTAGAACCCGTTGAGTATGTGTTGTAGGAAGTGTGGTTTCTTTAACATAAAGGGGAACTTGGAAACAGCAGAGGTACTGCTTCTGTTTTCCGTAATAGAAAAAAACTCTTGGAATTAGTCAGGAGAACTGGGTTTACGTAATAAAGAGTTCTCCAGTTCTGCTTCTTGTGATTGATTTTCTCCTCATTTGTTAAATTATCTCTTGGCCACTCAAAAAAACTTTAGTGTTGACTATTTGGAAATCCAAATTATCATGAATTGGGCTTGCTTTTAGAAGGCTGTGTGTGTTAATTAAGATAAGGTATGTATTCATCTACCTTATTTGTTGTGAAATCGTATTTTTATTGATAAATGAATATACATTAATAATTACTGTTGAATATTATGTCTGCCTTACCAAATTTTAATTCCTTCAAAATGCCGTATACCTGAAACTAATACAAAATAATTTTGAATGTCAGTTGTAATAGCGCATTTTAATTTGCAAGTATCAAAACGTTACTCTGCCCCATAGGTGATATTAAAATAAATCCTGATAATCAATAAAGAATATGTTACAGACCTTTGAAATCTTATGCAGACACATCAGAATCACATGCAAACTAATTTATGGCTTTCTTTTTGTTCAGCCATGTCACAGTCTGAGACAATCTATTAAGAACAAATCTAACGATGATTTTTCTCTGATGGTAAACTTCACGAGTACAGGGGAAGGTAATGACATAAGTTTATAGAGGTCCCTTACTTAATGCTCTTTGCCTTACTCATCTGGAGAATTTGAAATTGGCAGTTTTTCCCTACTTAGCATTTTAAAAATTAGCTGGATCAATCCTGTTCATATTATTCAATATTTCAGTTAGAAGTCCTGTCACTTTAGCATGGGACTGTTGGTTGATCACCAGAACCTAGGGAAGAATTTGTGGCCCTTCTTGTGGCTGATTATAAGGTTTTATATATTTTTGTATTTTTGCCTTTATACCTAGAAATTGCTTGAATCATGAGATTTTTACAGTGGTAAGTCAACATCTCTTATTTTCGTTAGGTTTCTGCCAATTCTTGAGGTACAAGTTAGTTAACAAGAGAATAAAACTTGAGAACAAATCACAGCCCTATCAGTAATGATAAAGCTTGATAGCCAATTTAACTAAATAGTAATTTTGATTTTTAGGATGCCTGTCCTAGGGCGAAAGTGCTACTTGAAATTTCATGTATCTTTTGATCTGCAAGTCAATACGTTGGATACAAATTTCAGTTATCCACTCACAAAAAAAATATTATATTTCTGTCTTGATTTTGGTTCAAATTAGAAAACTGATATGTAAAAAATTTATGGAATAATGCAATATTCTCTGCACTATAGCTCTCCGCTATTCCGAATATTGTCAATATAACCACTGGCTTCCAGGAACATAGCAAAGATGTGTTCAGTGGCGTAACATAAACCACAGTGAATCATATTTCTGTGGCTTTTACTGATTCTTTCACCTTCCTTAAATTTTTCATCTTTTATTTCTGCAAGTCCTAGGCCGCACGTCAGCTCTTGAGTAGTCCTTTTGGTTACCATGGGATTATCTGTCATTTTGCTTCTTACCTGCTCCACCTGGTATCATTGGTATCATCCGTGAACCTACCTGTAGTGTGCATGGGGTGCCTTGATGTTCCAGAAGACTCCAGGCTCTTCTTCTGTTGCTTCTTCAGTGCCCGTGGCCCTTGATGGGACAGGCTGTTGGGTATCACCGTGGAGCGAAGCCTTGAAGGCCCAACTGGGCCATTGAAGCTCTCAGGGCAGGAGAACCACACTTTTTGGCAGACTAGAAGGACTCTGCCTTCTCAGCTCTCTCAGTACTTTCTCTGTCTTATAGCCTGTTCCTTCCGTGGGCTCAGCAGTAGAGACAAAGAAACAAGTGTGAGCACATCATGCTATTATGAGACCTCATCCCTCTGTGTGCTGGAGTCTTACTCTTGAAGTCACCTTTTTCCTTTCGGGTTGTGTTGTCATTAGGCTGAATTCTTTGTCATTAGTTTCCTCAGTTCCTCATACAGTTAGATTCATGGCGGGTCATCTGTCAGTCATAACCAGGAAGTCAGGCATGGTCGAAACATGAAGATTTGGTGTAGTTTCTAGTGGTGACACAATCCCTGTGCCTACTCTTAAGGAATTTATTGTATAAATGGAGTTTAAAAATACCATAGATTTCATGAAAACCCTTATTTGTAAGAGACTTTCATGCTACTTGCCAAACCCGTTTCTTCTTCTTTCTCGGCATACATCTAGACTGCATTCCCCCACCTCCCTTGCTGTTGGATGTGGCCACGTGACCACATTTACATGTGTAGAAGTAATGAGTATCATTTCCAGGCCTGGCCCATAAAAACTTTCCACCCGCTTTCCTCCACGGTTTGTTTCCCAATCACTAACTGAATCCACCAACATCCTTGAGGCCCTAGGCCATGGAATGCGTGGATTCGGGGTCACTGCATCACTGTGTAGGGGAAAGCTGCCCGCTGACCAGGAACACCACCGCCGGATTATTGTGTGAACAAAAATAAACTTTTAGCGTGTTAAGACACTGAAATGTTGCGGTTCGTTTGTTACAGAAGTTAGTTTCACCCTTTCACTTCATTTCCCAGTAGTTCTCAACCCTTCTCACCCTCGCACACCTGAGAGACGAGGCACTCACATTAGTAGTCGTGATTTACCACGGCAGGGACGACATGGGCAGAGCGGTCACTATAAACACGTGTCGCAACGTGGTTGAGCAGGAAAACTGTCATTAGACTTAGCAGCAGCTACACCACTGTTAGAACAGTTTTAGTCCAGTGCCGGTGGCGGGAGACAAAATTGCAGAAGGATGAAAACTGAATGGTAGATGAGCAACTGGAGAGAGTGAGTGACTTTACTGACTCGAATAGATTCTGGCGACATAATCATAGAATTGTAAAATTCATGGAAAACAAGGGAATCGTTTATTGTCAAAGCCATTTGTTGAAAGATCTAAAAGTGAGGATCTTCACTGACGTGGTGGTAGATTAACCATATACCCATCTTTACCCAGCATGGTCTTGGTTTATGCCTGCTGACCTAGCATAATTATTAACAGTGCCCTTTCACTTTTAACAGTGGCTTAGTTTGGATAAAAATATCATACAGTCACCCCTACACTGTTACAACCTCATCTGTGTACAAGAGTAGCTGTTAAACACATAGAAGCTTAACACATGAATAAGTAGCCATTGAATCTATAGAATGTTTTTTAGCTACATTTTATGAAGGAGTTGAAAGATTGTTTTTTGTCTTACTTGAATAACATTGTAGAATTAGCCCTAATATAACATTAGCCCTAATACAGGACTATATTTAGGAACTAGCATTTTGGTTAACTTTCATTATTCCTGATTGTCTTTTAGTCAGTTTTTATTTGTTTGTTTGTTTGTTTGTTTATTCTGGCTATTCCTTGGATATTTTATGATGTCCTTATTTGTCATAAAAGATAACTTTGGTTTTAAAGAAATGACATATTAAAAGAACTAGCAGCAAAATAGATGATTTTTTCCTTTTATTTATTTATTTTTGCTTGTGTGATGGGAAAGACCTAAGTATAATGAGAACTTGTAAAGAAAATATTGATAGATTTTCATGTATAAAAAAGAAAAATGTATAAACCTCAAAAAAACCTCAAAAAATTAAAAACGGATGTACTTTTTGACCCAACAATTGCACTTCTGGATATTTATCCAAAGAAAACCAAAACAATAATTCAGAAAGATCTACGTACTCCAGTATTCATGGCAGCACAATTTACAATAGCCAAGATATGGACGCAACCTAAATATCCTAATTGGATATCCTATATGCCCATTCTAAATATCCTAATTGGATATCCTATATGCCCATCAACAGACAATTGGATAAAAGAATTATGGTTCATATATACAATGGAATATTACTTAGCCATTAAAAAAATGAAATCCTACCATTTGCGACGACATGGATGGACCTAGAGGTTATTAAGCTGAAAGAAATAAATCAGAGAAAGATAAATACCATATGATTTCACTTATATGTGGTATCTAAGGAACAAAAAGAACAAACTAATCAAAAACAGACTCACAAATATAGTGAATAATTTGGTGATGGACAGAGGGGAGGGAGTTTGGGAGGCTGGGAGAATGGGGTGAAGGGTTAAAGAAGTACAAATTAGAAATTGATAGTTGGGCACGGGGAGCATGGCAGAGGGAATGCAGTCAGCATTAATGCGATGGCTAAGTGGAGGACCAGGGGAGGGAGGGAGCAATTGGGGGATCGTTTTATGAACATTATAGATGCCTAACCAATGTACTGTATACTTGAAACTAATTTAAATAAATAAGTTTATTTAAAAAAATACCCCAAAATAAAAGGCATATATAACAAACTCTGACGAAATATGTGAAACTTACGGCAAATACAGTATTAAAATTTTTATTCTACATAAATAGCAAATTTTAATAGAAAACACGTCTCTGGTGTCCCAGCATAGATCATTGCATTCATTACTCCTAGCTACTCTCTTATTATCTCAGTTTTACAAATGACGGTTAGGTGACTTGCCATGGTCACATGACTAATACGTGGAGGGATTTGAACCCATGAGGTCAGATTCCAGAGCATAAGCTCTTAATTGCCACTCCCCTAGATCAATACACAAATGAAAAACTTGAAGAATGCTCCGAGGACACAGCTGTTTCTCACCCATGAAGACCCACACATATGCATACACTTGCATACACTTATTATTATAAATAACCAATGAAATGCTTACAGTCATTGAAAATGATGACAAAACTAAACACATATTTAAAAAATAAACCACAAGTCTTCATTCATGTCTATTGTATTGGCAAATCTTTATTCCAAATGAAAATACTGAGAGTTGGTAAAGGTGGAATGAAATGTGAGCCTGTCCTTTTCATAGCATTTATGTGCTTAAATGTACCTTTTTCAAACTGAGATACAATTGAACAATAAAATGGTAATATATTTAAAGTGTACAACTTAATGATTTTATATATGATATATATTATGAAAGGATTCCCATCATCGAGATAATTAACAAATCCCCACCTCACGTATTTACTGTTTTTGTATGTGAGAACATCTAAGTTCCCCTCTCACAGGCTAATTGATATAAACAGAAGTTCAGTTCCTAAGGCATATTTCTGGTCATGAAAACATCACCGAACTTCTAAATAAAGACCCCAAATACTCCTAATGCTAAACATTGAAATAAATGTGAGCTGTGCATAATACATTTAAGAAAGATTAGTAAAAGCAAGATAATGATTTTTCAACTTGCTTATTACTCTGGTTCAGGGTCACAGGTGGCCAGAGCCTATCCTGGCAGCTCAGGGCTCAAGGTGGGCACCCACTCTACCCAGGATGCTCTTCCGTCACAGGACCACTCACAACCACACCCACACTCACTCAGACTGGGGCAGCAGGGGCTGTGAGTGCTGCACGCCCGTTAGCAATTGCTATTTTGTTTGCTTTAGTCCTGTGACACTCATGAATGCAAACCCTGTTGGTTTTCAGATCTAGCTGCTTTAGGGGCCTGTCTCTCAGGTGGCATCCTGAAGAGCTGGGGTGCTAGACGTGTGGTTTAAACCCTTTGCCCCTCAGGGAGAAGCTAGGAGTTGGGGGTTCCCTCCCGGGTGTTAGGCACTGTGACAGGGGTAGGATTTATAGTGAAAGTGTGTTGCAGCCTTTCCTATCTGCTTCTGTGTATTTTCTCATTTGCCTAATGTGTAAGAGTCACTCCGCTCTTTTCTGGATTTCTCTCAGAGGGAGTTGCTCCACGTGTATCTTTATATTCGGTGGGTCTGTGGGAGGAGGGAAATTTGGAAGCCTCCTTTGTCATCATCTTGGTTTGGAGTCAAAATATTCTTTTTCTATCACTGATGGAGTGGTTTCTGGTGTACATTTTTGGTCAGAATTTGTCATGGTACATATAAAACCTTAAAGTTGTCTTTGACCTAGTACTTTATTTAAGGAAATATTCAGAAAGTCTCAGGCACTTAGATACTAGCTGTTAGCTGCAGTGTTGATAATTTGTTATAAAAAAAACGGAAGCAATTCAAGGTGCCATTCAGTAGAAGACAGGTAGTTAAATGAGCTTTCGAAGGTGTGTACAAGAGTCTTCTAGCCGTTAAAACACTTTGGAAGAAGGATAGAGTGATAAAAAAAAATCTCACAGTACATTAAAGAAAAGTAGGTCATAAGAAAGCATGTAGACTATGATCCCATTTTTACTGATTATAGGTATAAGATTATATGTGTTCCAAAATATTAACTATGTTTATTTTTAAGTGGTAGGTGATTTACAGTTTTTCTATATTTTATGAATTGTATACGATGAACATGTCTTACTTTTTTAATCAGGAACAAATTTTATTTCAAAAACAAAAGAAGATTTCGAATAGTCTTTTATGAAAATCCCTGTGAATTCAAATTAGCTTTTGGAAAGTTGTGCCTTATTCTTAGAAAGAAACAAGAAATGAAATGAGACAAGAAATTAGGAATTTCATTCTTCTATATTCTCCTATCTAAAATTTGTATCGAAGGTATAGGTGCAGTCTTGGTTCCATTTTAAGAAACCTGAGGGTGAAGGGTTAAGGAAGTACGAATTAGTAGCTGATAGCTGGTCACGGGGTTGGGGAGCACGACCTAGGGAATCCAGTCAGCATTAATACAGTGGCCAGGTGGAGGGCCAGGGACGGGAGGGAGCAGTTGGGGGGATCGTTTTATGAACTAGATAGATGTCTAACCAATGTACTGTATACTTGAAACTAATTTAAATAAATAATTTAAAAAAAAAAAAAGAAACACTTTAAACGTCTGGTGATCGTTCCCGTGGCATCAGTTGCTTCGCACCAGCATCCCGGGTTGGAGCTCTGGTCATTCATTTATGCCTCTCAGGCGCGGCCTTTCTAGGGCCTGTCAGCTCTACTTTGTTGAGAATTACAGATTAAAAAAAAACTCACTGTGGTGGAATCAAAAATCATATTTTCATTTTATTATATCCAGTAATACCTTGAAACTTTTAAAAAATGTTTTTTACAATTCAAATGAGTAAAAAGGAAGCAGTTTCTCTATATTTCTTAAATTATTCTTTAAAAATAGCACTGTATTGATATGGCTACACATTCCGTTAGTGGGTAGATTCTTGTTTGTTGAGACACATTTAGCTCAATATTACCTAATGCTGACATTAGATACATTAAAAAAAACAAACAAACAACCTTATCTATTTAGTTCCAGCAACATCCTGATTTGGCAGGAATTATTTTTCAGGGTCTGTTCCCGTTGGGGACAGTATCCTGTATATAAATAAAAGAGTACTTCTGTTTCCCTTTTACTTCCTGTGTATTTAAAGAACTCTTAGCAAGAACAAGTATAGCGTGTGCAGTGACTTTTTTCTCCTGTGAATAAAGATGAAAATATTCTTCTCTTGAGCCTAAATTTAAAATGAATAAAATGCTTTCAAACCTAATAAAATTAAGAACAGATAAAATTAAAGATAAAATAAAAATTCACTATCAAAACATAAGTTAAAGATAAAATTAAAGATAAAATAAAAATTCACTCTCGAAACATAAAATTTGCATTGTGTGCGTGTGTGTTTTTCTAGTTAAATTGGGCTAGTTGTTATAATTGAATTAAAACTGAATAGATAGAGGAGTGACCTTTTAGGAAAACATTTTTTCAATACTGACAGTTGAAAATGCCTGTAAGCCAAAAGTTAGCCACCTCCCCTCCCCTGCAACTCCTCTCCCCAGTCTCCCTCCCAAATTTCAAATTAACTATGAGTAAAAGTAAAAAAAAAAAAAGAGCCAAATCTTGTTAAATTATCTCATACTTTTGCCTCGAAACTTTTGCATGGACAAGAATGGTTAAAAAAATGTATTCAAGAGATAAGGGGTGGCGGAGGAAGGCTCGAGATTAATGCAGTTACTGCCAAAGAGAAAGTCCACTCAGTGGGTAGAAATAACTGAAAATATTTCCAGTTTGACTCACAAAGAAAGACACAACTGTATGCCATAAGCAAGAGACACCCCTAAAACAAAGCAATTCAGAAAGGCTGAGTGACAAGGGCTGTAATTACCCGGCCTCGGTCAGCTGTCACTCTGGACCACTCAACTGTGGCCATCAGAGCAGAGGGCTTTTGCTCAGCCATCACATCCCCTACTCCATTCCTTGGGCACTCAGCTATGTCCAGGGTTGTAGACCCGTTTAGAATTTGGTAGCTTCCTCTGGAACTAGATGTTTACAGCGGTGTCTGAAAGAAAGGTTCAAATTTTAGAACAAGAGAGAGGTGCTAGGTAGACAGTACACATGTTAAGAAAATAAACATTTTCTGGATATTGTTTTTCAGTGCTGTGATTTTCTTATTCTTGCTAAATTGATATTTGTTTTTAAACAATTTGCTGCATGAACAATAGCAGTACAGAAAAACTGACTGAGAAGTAATGAAACTGTCTAGAACAGTGCCATCCAATGAAAATGAGCTACAAATGCAAGCCATGTATGTAATTATTTAAAATTTTCTAGGCACTACATTGAAAAAGTAAAGAAATAGGTGGAATTAATTTTAATATATTTTACTTAATCCATTCAAAATATTATTTCGTCATATAATCAATGTCAAAAGTATTAATGACTAATTTTACATATTTCCCTTTATTCTTCAATATCCAGTTTGATTTATGCTTATAGCATATCTCAGTTCAGCCTAGCCTCACTTTGAGTAGTATTGGAAAGCTCAGATCTAGAGCAGGAGATAGTCATCTAGTCATTTTAGTGAAAGCGAAAAATAATTCTTGAAACCTAAAGTGTATTTATAAAGGGAAGGGATTAAGAAGTACAAATTTGTAGTTACAAAATAGTCATGGGGATGTAAAGTACAGTATAAGGAATATAGTCAATGATTTTATAAAAGCTATGTATAGTGTCAGTTGGGTTCTAGATTTATCGAGGTGATCACTTCATAAGTTGTATAAATGTCTAATCACCATGTTGTACACCTGAAACTAATAAATTATTGTATGTCAACTGTAATTGAAAAATAAAAAAAAATTATTAAAAAAAATAAAGTGTGTTTATATATATGGCAAAGCATTTATACTTTTTGGCCCAGGTAAAGTATGCTCTATTTAATGTTTTTATTTTGCGTTTTTATGTGTTAATGATACCTATTTTAGAGTAGAGCATAATTATAGCTTGGTCTGTAGCCAAATATTATTGTTACCTTTCTTTTAGGGATGGAGTTGAGAAGGTGGTTCCCTCACTTCCTTTAGGTCTCTATTTCATGAATAAAAGAATTTAAGACACGTGGCGTTCACTGCTGTTGTATGCACCGACACTCCCATCGTCATCATCTTGTATGTCTCCCTTGGGGACCCACCGCTCTTCTCTTTCACACTGTCCTCAGTCAGTCTAGCCCTCATTGCCTCCAGCCAAGACCATTATAATCGCCTTGTCATGGTTTCTCTGCCTCCAGCCTTTCCCTTCCAAGCCAGTTGACATGGCTGCCATATGAATATTAAAAACTATCTCTGCACATGTTAGTCCCTTGCTTAGAATTTTCACTTTGTCCCAGTGATTCACAGTCTGCACTCTGGCTTTTAGAGATATCTGTGATATGCTATGCTTGTATCCTGTGCTCTTGTCAACTGGACAGTTTGCTTTTTTTTTTTTTTTGATAAATACAGTCAATGCTTTCTCTTCCATTTTTTTGTACATACTCTTTACTCCTGGACACCCTTTTCCCATCCTTCCCTGATCAGAAACTCTGACTCAGCTTTTGCTGCCGCTTTTAGCTTTCCTTAGGCCATGTTATGAAGAATTTTATCTTTGGAGCACTTTCTTGATGGATTATAGGAACCCTGAGAAATATAAATAGACAACGAAATATCAAAGCAAGACACTTATCATGTGCCAGTGGCCAAGTACCCTGGATTGCAGCAGCATTTATGGTTGAAAGAAAAATGAATCTCTCTCAGAGTGCAGGAACTGTAGAGCAAAGCCAGAGTTAGCATCTTTCAATAGCTTACTACCCGACGTCTGTAAGTGAGGCCAATCAGAAAAGATCCTTGTACTACTTCCTCAAAAGATACATATTGCTCCATAGGAAACATTTCTCATTAGTTTTCTATAGTCATATCAAACTTTTAAAAGCCTT
The DNA here is from genome assembly GCF_902729225.1 of Pteropus medius. NCBI lineage: Eukaryota > Metazoa > Chordata > Mammalia > Chiroptera > Pteropodidae > Pteropus > Pteropus medius. The sequence goes on along the minus strand of NW_024350924.1, from coordinate 1,615,612 downwards.
TCAATAGTGAAAATTCCTAACACATAAAATGGAATAGTACAGCACTCAGGTGCTCATCATCTAGCAGTGATAGTCATAAACTCAGCTTTCGAAAGCTGTTGGCTCAGTTAATAGAATGAAAAGTGTGTGTGTGTGTGTGTGTGTGTGTGTGTGTGTGTGTGTTTTCCATTGAGTATGTGATCAGGAATTGAGAGCTGATGCTTTTAAAGTGAGTCTTCAGGTAGGATCATAGAATCATAAAATTTTAGATTTGGAAAAGGTTTCTTTAGTATATGTTTTATTTTTAGTTAGACATCACGCATAAAGCTTTCTTAACCGGACTGATCTTTTCAGTAATTATTTAATTAAAAAAAACTTTCTCGGGGGTGCTGAAAAATACTGACATGCCTTCTGCAAACCATAGTCACTCTTCTGGCACGAGTGCATTCAAGTAACTGTGATATTTGCTTGTGATAATTTCAGTAGCTTACATTTTCTATATGTTTTTTGAAATTGCCATGATTTAAATATGAACACTGAAGCAAAACACCATAGAAAACAAATTAGTTGGAAGATAGAGACAGGCGAGCTATTTCTAGCAAGGTGTTAAAGACACCCGTTGTGTGACATCCTGTGGGCTGGTCAGTTGTAAGAATTCATAAAATTAAAAAAAAAAAATCCTTAAGTTACTTGAGGTTTGCCTTTAAAAATTGTATATATAAAACTCTAGATATCCAAAAACCTGTGAATTTGAAAATGCTGCCATGAAGAAACGAGGCCGTCCGCGGGATTGCCTCTCAGATTCAGATTGCCACTAGTCTTCCTGGTTATTGTTGAGAGATTATTTATGACCAGATGAATGGTCTGGCCATCTCTGACGGTGACTTCTGTTGTAATTCTCATCGCTCTGCCGAAGCTCTCGCTGACATCTGGGCGCCTCCTCCGGCGTTGAATTTAGAAGCTAAAGCGATCTGAGACATTTTTAATTCTAACCTAATTTTCCTGAGGAGAGAATCGAGGTCCAGAGGGGTCAGTAACTCCCCCCTGGCCGTTCTCGTGTTGCTCCCTCTGAACTGTTTTTACACTCAGTACTTCGAGCATCAGACACGCGTGTGTTTCCCCCGCAGCACACCAACAAATTCTCTGACTTTCTGGACACCAGCTGGATGTTGTCCAGTTCATTCAGTTCCAACACTAAGCTGCTTGGAGTCAGTACGGACCCCACAGGTAAAGGGCTCAGTCCCACAAGACTGCTCCCACCTTAGATGCCAGTTGCACATGTTGGATGCTCAGGGTACCCGCCCTTTAGCTCGGCTTGGCTATACAGCCAAGGATTTTCACCACCCCCTCCTCAGGATCGATAATTTGCTAGAAGGTCTCACAGAATTCAGGAAAATGCTTTATTTACTATTACTGGTTTCTTATAAAGGATATTACAAAGGACACAAGTGAACAGCCACATGAAGTATGTAGGGGGAGGTCTGGGACGGTCCTAAGCCCTGGGGCTTCTGTCTTGGCGGAGTGTCGTGTGCCACCCTCCTGATGTGTGGATGTGTTCACCAACCCAGAAGCTCTTCAAACCCTGTTGTTTAGGGGTTTTTATTTAGGAGGCTTCCTCAGGTAGGTGTGATTGATTATTAACTCAATTTCCAGCCCCTCTTGCCTCCCTGGAGTTTGGGGTGGGGCTGAAAGTTCCAACCTTCAACCAAGGTTTGATTTTTCTGACAACCAGCCCCTATCTGAAGCTACCTGAGGGTCCACCAAAAGTTGCCTCATTAGCATGAAAGATGCCACTATCACCTGTGAAATACTAAGGGATGAAGGAGCTCAGTGTCAGGACTGGGCATCAAAGACAAATATACAACAAAAGATGTTCCTGTCACCCCTTTCACTCCGAAAACTACAAGAGTAATTTAGGATCTCTGTGTCAGGACCTGGGAACAAAGACCACGTATATATTTGTTATTATATCAGAGTAGCACAATCTTGTCACTAGAGTCAGTCAGTCTCCATGGTTGCCAGGCCCTTGTCAGCCCTTTGTCTTTGCTTTCATGGCTACTTGCTGCATACCCGGATGACTGCATTTGCCTCCAGGCTCATCTGGTTGCTTTAATTAGTTCTGTGATCCAATTCGATAAACTACTATGGATCGAACAGATGTTATAGGCAAGGCTGTGGTTTAGCTTCCGCATTGGTGATTGGTCAAGGTTCTTCCAGGAGTTTGTCCAACTAGGGGGAGATTTTAATACCCAAACTCAGCAGAACTGCCTACTGAATCGTGGATAAAATTTTGGTTGTTGCTGTGGCTACGTGAAAATAGATCTAAAACCAATTTAAACCTATGTAGAGTATATTGGAGCCTACTATACTATATGTTGGGAGCTAGAGTATCCTAAAAACAGATTTAAAGGGTAAGCTCTGCTCTAAGCAAGTGTACATTTTTTTTTATTATAGTTGGAACATGTTCGTAAATGTGCAGGGAAGAATATATCCAAGCACCCAAATGAACAGCAAGACCAAAAGGCCAAAAAGATATGAGTTTATAGATGGAATAAAGCTGGAGCTGATGGAGATGAGCTTTTAAAGTTAGATGTGAATTGGAAGAGGCAAGGAAAAGGCCATTCTGGAAGGAAAATATTGGGAGTAAACTTTGCAATAAATACGGAGAGATAATTTCTAATTATTAACATTTATTTGCAAATGAATTCAGCTTATCTTTGCTCATGTTCACTTCAATTTTTGGAGCCATCCCTTTTGTCAGTAAGTAATACAAAAAGAGTCTCAATTCACTCAATTTCAGTAATCGTAAATTGGTGGTATCAAATCGGTGTTATTGCACTGAGATAGACTTTACAATTTTTAAAGCATTTCCACATATTGTTTTCCACATATTGTTCATAGGAACACTTTTAAAAACTATACTGAAAAGAAATCCTAATACTCTTAAAAAAAAACAAAACAAAACCCCACCAAATCCTTTCTACCGTTTTCCACGATTTTAGCAAGAAAATATTGGAAATATTTGAAATATTTGTAGTCAGAAATTAGAAATATTTGTAGTCAGCCCCTGCATCTGAGCTTTATTTCTCTTGGGTAAAGATTTTAAGTGGAAGTTATTAGCATTAGTTTTGAAATAAAGTGGTTTTGAATCAATAAGGATAAAACCTTGTATACAAAGCAAGCCTTACTTCCTTGGGTTTGCAATCAGACTACTTAAAGGAGTGTTTATTTAACTGGATCTTATTTATAAAACAGTGAATGCTCTCTTGTGCCTGGGAAACTCCCAGGTTCTTGTGGTGGTGGGACTTCTCCAAACGTGGCATGTGAAGTTCATCAAATTTTAAAAGTTAAAAGGAGTAGAAGCCACATGAGCCCAGCTTATTAGGAGAAAGAACTTTTAATACTAAATTTAACCCGTTTGAAAATAATCAACTGTGAGGTTTGAAATTCAAGATAAGATCTAGGAAATCCCCCTAAACTTCTAATTGCTTTTGTTTCTCTTAAATTCTTTATGTTTTCTCCGTCTCACTTATGGAAGGAAGCCACTCTTTCGACTCTTCCTAAATGTTCTCTTGCCTTTATCATTTTTGGACTCATACCTTCCCCGTCTTGATATTTGGGTACAGCTTTCCTTTCCTTTTTATCCATTTTTTTAAGTCTGTCATAAATCATCTGATTAGGTATTTCCTAATAGATGCTTGAAATTCTAGGTGTATTTACATATACCTTAAAGTTTATTTCCACGATTATTTCAGCTACCTTAAAAATGAGCCTATATAATGAAAGATAAAAGGTGATGAGAAGCCTGCTTTTACTGTGCCCAGGATTTATTTTGAATGTGAGGGCTGTCTGGTTTTTCCTGGTGGCACATTCCTGTACTTGAGTGATGTCCCTCCTGAAGCTGCATACGGGCTTTGGAAAGTCCCTCGAAAGGAGGATATAATCTTTGGTGAAGAAGTTCTAAGTAGTTTTGCTACATTAACATGGAGTGCTTTCACATACAGTTTTTATTAAATTTGAATTTTGTAAATGAAATGAAACATGTACCTAGTGTGTGAAATGGCAGATCTCTTGACTCTGAGGTGCTTAAATGTCATTCAAAAGGGCCATGTGAAAGGCCCTTTGTTTGTTCTGATTAAGAGAGATAGAGAAAAACTGTGATCTGTTTTAACATTGAACACATTGCATAATTATATTGGAAAAAAATTGTAAGCCATACTTTGGCATTATAAAGATCTTCCTTTTTAAGATTTAAAAATCAAGGTTTTAAATTAAAAATTTTTTTTTCCTCCAATATGCAGTTGTCATTTTGGGTGGATGTATTGGGCTGAAGTAATAAACTTCAGTAGTTACTTGCATTGCAGCTTCAGCTGCCAAATGTCCCCACTGTGAAAGAAAAAAATGATGTGGTTATTTTACAGGAAATACTGTACAGGACTGTGGTTTATGTAAAGGAAATGCCCACCAAGAAAAGAAAATAGTTAGGACTTACGGGTGTTCTTTATGCTTGATGTAAAAATGAGTTGATATAAATAAACCTTACGCCTAGATTTTATGTTCAGAATTAATTCTGATACACTTCAGTGTAGGGCACGGTAGTGACTCTGTATTTTCATATGGCTTGCGAACAGAATGCAGCTAGGAGAGGGGAGCACACAAAGGCTATGTAAATAATAGGAACAGATGGCCAAGGAGTCACTGACACTATCACATGAGTCAACCCAGATTTAAAACACAATGGTAGCAGCACTATCACCCACTTTTATTGCTCTAGAGACTAGCAATAGATCTGTAATTGTCCTATTGTAATTCTTTTCACAAATCATTTAGTCTGTCAAACATTTCTCTATGTAACTGGCTCATCAGGGCAGATGGATCAGGGCTGGAAGCGACAGCAGTGTGCCTGCTGCTCTCCAGCATCTGTAATTTGCGATGTGAGAAGCTGCTTGTTAGAATTCTTAATACGAATGTACCTGCTTAAACAGGGCTGAGCAGAACTTCGGAATTGATTAGTCCAACCTCTCATTTTGCAGGTGTGTCACAGAGAGGTTAACGTCTGTTTCCAAGGTTGCTCTCTGGTAGGCAGAATCACCACCTCCCAAAGATGTCCAGATCCTAATTCTCAGAAACCGAACATGGTGTCTTACATGGCAAAAAGGAGTTTGCAGATGTGATTAAGTTAAGAATCTTGAGATGGGGAGATTATTTTGGATGATCTGGGTGGGCTCAATGTAATCGCATGGGTCCTGAAAAGCAAAGAGCCTTTCTCACCTGGGTCAGCAAGAGGTACAACGTTGCTGGCTTTGAGGATGGAGGAGGAGGCCGAGGGCCAAGGAACGTGGGTGGCCTCCACAGCCAGAAGGGACCAGGAAGTGAGTTCTCCACTAGAGCATCTAGAAAGGACCTTTGCTCTGCCGACACCTCGACCTTTGTCCTCTGAGACCCCTGTTGAATTTCTGGCTTACAGAAATGTAAGATAATAAATTTAGATTGTGTTAAGACACTAAATTTCTGGTCATTTGTATAGCAGGCATAGAAAATGAGTACACTTAGCAAGTTAGGGATAAAATTAGGTCTAGACCCGACTGTCTGCCTTACAGTCAAGGTCTTTTCTTAGATGTTAAGTGCTCATTATGTTACTGAGTCGTGGACTTCTGAAAGGCAGAAATCACTTTGCTCTTCCTCCCTGAGATAGAGCCCAGGAATGGGTGAATGGGGGCCGTTCGGAAAGTGCTGTGGCCTAACGTCTAAGAACCAGATGTGCCAGAGAGGAGCCAAAAAATGGCAGAATGAAACTTGCTGCACTTTTAGTTCTTCAAACACACCCAAACCGTCTTGATTCAGGAGTATCTAGAGTTTTATCCAGAGTACCCGGCAGTGGTGATTGCCGGTCTTGGGGTGTGTCCAGTCTAGTGTTGTCTTCACTCCCGTGTCCCAGATCATCTGTGGGTGGATATATGATTGATCGGAGCCCTTCTGAATCAAGCTACAGCCCCCAATTAGTCTAGAAGAGAGGTTGGCCATAAAGAAATATGAAATAAAATATTAATAAAAAAGTCGTTTTGGCTTTTTTTTTGATTTTTGACTCTGACCCATTAGGTTCTTTAAAATTTTTTGTTTTAAATTTTAGTTATTGACAGAAATAATAAGGGTATCTGAAGTAAAATCAATGATAAAAATCTAAGATTGGTTAAAGGCAAGGACATATCCCTCAGAAAACCTAATCCAGGAACTTCAAATATGTGTCATCTCATGTGCCAAACCTGATCTGTTGGTCAGAGTCCTCTGCAGCACTGTTGAAAAGGACTCTGTAGCCATGTCCTTGATCAAGTCAGAAGAATGCTTTGATCGAGACTGATTTGGACATCAGTCGAGACTGGGGCAATGCCAATCTACTTCCTAGAGATTTTTCTCCAGATATCAGTCAATTCTTTAATCATTTCGTGGGTGTGATTTTTCAGCCAGTTATAAATCCAACTTAATGAACTGTATCCCACTCACATTTCATTTTTTTTTTGGACCTAGATGGGAGCATACACCCTGATCAATGTGATGACAGTTTGAAAATGTGAAGTCCAAGGAGCGTGAATTTCACGTGTAGGTTAGGTCTGTGAACTCATGCCTGGAGAACAAAAAAGGAGGGTTTGAGAGAAGGCAGCGTGAGTGCCAAGGAGGGCTTTTCTTTCCATTTCCGTTTCTAACTGTAGTAAGCATTTTAACTCTGTCCAGCTGAGTCATAGCAAGTTTTATTTTGCTTAGAGAAGCCTTAATTGGATGTCATCGTGGATAATTCAATGTAGAAAAAACTAGATAAAACAGAATATATTTGCATTAAAATATTGGAGAGCAGACAAGAAAGGTTATCTATGGGATGTTACAGTATATTAAGATTTAGGTTATTAATATATTAATTTTTACTAAAATTTTTATAAGATTTATAGATCAAGTTGTAGTTACAATGAAAATTTTACCATTTTAAATACAAAAATGAGAAAAAAGTGATACTATTTAGTGCTTAGGTACAGGTGTTATCCGCTTTAAACGTGTAGACTCAGGCTGGCCTTGTGCCCTTCGTTTTTCATTTGTTTCCTTTTTTATATTAATATTGGTTTCAGAGCCTATCAGGAAAATCGATTTGATTAATGCAGACACGATCTCAAAGACTTCACCTCCGTAGCCTCTGTAGCAAGGCCTTTTGTGAAAGCACTTTGGCTGTAATGATCAGTCGACCTGTCTGTTGAGCATCATAAAGCTAAAGCGCCCGGAAAAGCCCTCAATTTCTCACAAAGATCGGAATGACATTCTTCCTGAGAAGCATTCACATCACATCAGTCAGTGGGTTATTTGTAGAGTTGCAGCCCACTAGAGCAATAATGAAAAATTGACCCAACGTCTTATGTGACATTTTCAGTTTTTCTGAATGCTCACACATATTGCACTGAGCCCCCGTGAACTGTTAGGCAGAGCGACTCATATTCTTATTATCTCTGTTTACAAATAAAACTCAGAATGGTTAATGACTGTCTAAGGCTAGTAAGCAGTGGGGTAAAGAGAAACATTTATCCTTATACATGTGCATTTCAATTACATTTGAAGATACTTCACATTTCACACTGGTGAAACTCCTTAATTTAATCTACTAACTGGACAATAACAAGGTAAACACGCAGAGAGCTTGTTCTATCCATCTCACGTTTCATTAGGAGAATACGTGCCTCTGTACAATCTCATCTGTTGTTGTTGCTGGAGGGGACAGAACGATTACAAGACATGACCCCTTTCCTCCAGTTTGCCTATTATCACCTGGTTTTGTAGCTATGGACACAATTTACTAGATTGTAGAGCAGTGTTTGATATGTATCCTGAGAAAGGCAGAGATGACCTTAGTACCAGAGACTGTCAGCCTTGGCCAAGAACAAGGAGAGAGACTCAGGTAACAGTTGACATTTAAGTGAGCTTTGAAAGGTGACTGAGATTTTCACTGGCATTTTTTGAGAAGCTATTTATTTTGATGAAAATAGGAGAATTCTGTTTGGGCAAAGGCATTGATGTAAGAAAGGTCAGTGTCTGTGGAGAGGTCAGCAGACCAATCTGACAGCATGGGAAGATCTCTATTGGAGAGTAGTTATAATTACTCCTGTGGGAATGAAAAAGTGCCAAATTTTCTTCTGTCATGAGTCTTCGTACGTTCCCTTCCTCCTCAATTTGTAAAGGAGGAATAGGCTGTAGAAATTGTTTTCCACTAGGATATTGTCTTTGGAATTAATTATAATATTTAGTAAGGGATAATTATATGGAATCTCATTTTTTAAGCTGTTATTTTATTGTTGTTCTTCCCCACTTCCATTATTTTAATTTAGAAACCCTAAAACCTACGTAAAAGTCACACAAATATGCAATAAACACCCATTATTGGCGATAAGCTTGATGTTCCTCACTACACAGTTGTTCTAGACGGACATATCTGTATGAAGTGGCCCTGCCCTTTGTAAATGGTCAGGATCGAGGATCAGCGGACTTTCTTTGTGAAGGATAAGGCAGTAAATATTTTTGGCCTTTGGGGCCGTATAGTCTCTGTTGCAACGGCTCAGATCTATGATTGTAGTGGGAAAGCTGCCATAGATAGCACATAATTGAACGAGCATGGCTTCGTTCCAGTAACACTTTATTTACAAAGCGGGGGAGGCGGAGTCCCAGCGCTCTGGCGTCTCCTCTTAGAAGGACACTAATCCCGTTCCAGCAGGGCCTCACCCTTATGACGTCATTTAACTTTAACAGCTTCCTTAGAGGCCCCATCTCCAAATCCAGCTACACAGCCACGCTGGCGGCTAGGGCTTCAAAATATGAGTTTTGGGGTGACAAAGACATTCAGTTCATAACAGACACGCTCTCGGCTTTCCTTCTACCTCACCAGCCATTCCTCTGTCGCTTTTTAAAAACTTTTATTTATTTTAAATTCTTTAATTCTTTAACTAAATTAATGTCTTCAATTTATTTTTAATTCTTTATTTTTAATTCTTTAATGACCTGTTTTACGCCTCCTTCCTTCCCCCCTCCCCTCTGGTAACTACTAGTCTATAGTCCTGTTTGTTTGTCCTGTTCGTTTGTTGCTTTTAGGTTTATATCCCACGTATAAGTGATAGCATGTGGTCTCTTTTCTTAGCTTCTCTTATGCTACTTGCTCTGTAAAATTTGGAGTTCCTCGGGCTTTGTTCTAAGCCTTGTTCTTTTTTCACGCTACACAGCCCACTTGGGTAGTTATACCCATTCCCATGGCTTTGCTTACCACCTGTGTACAGATTCTCCCAGATGTTCATCTCCAGCCTAGGCCTCTTCTCTAAGCAACAGGCTCTCATCCAGCGTAGGTCTCATACAATCTCAAAGTTAGTAAGTCCAAGTGGAATCCTTGATTCCAAAATTTCTATGGATACTTCCCCCCGATTTTTCGGTTTAGAAAATGGCATCATTATCTGCAGTTTCTAAAATCATAAACCTAGATGTTATTCTTATTCCTTTATTTCCCTCACCATTGGGATAAACAAGTATGGCTGTTTCTGTCTCCAAGATTTAAACTTAATCCACCTTTCTCTCTCTCCGTTGTATTTCTGGCCACTCCCTCATCAGTTGGATCTCAGTTAAAAGATTACCTTTCTTGACTTCTTCGGCTGTAGTCTTTATGAACCCGCATTCCCACAGCCTTCCCTGTGCCATCCTCTTGCTGTTTTGTCTTCTTCGCATCTTATCACCTAAAAGTTCATGGTTTACTCGTTTACTTATTTTTTGTCTTCCCCTTGGAGAACGTCATCTTTACAGAACGAGGGCCGTGTTAGCCTTGCTCTTCACTGTGTCTCCACCACCCAGAAAAGTGCCCGGTACACAGATGATATTTCTCGTAGAAAGAATGAGTCTTTCCTACTAGCGCCTGAGTCCGAGCCAGCATCGTCCTTTGCCCGGACTCTTCCAGAAGATTCTTACCTTTTCAGTTTTCCCACTTCCGCCCATGCCTTTCTCCAATCCATGTCCATAAAGCAGCCAGTGTGATCATCTGAAAACGGATCTCAGCCTCTGTCCTCCTTGGCTGGAAGCTCTTCAGTGGCTTCTCTGTGAGGAATACAGCCCCTGCGCATCCCTCCAACCTCATCTTTCTTACTTACTTCCTCCCATCTGTTCTAGTCTGGACGCAATGACCATCTGCCATCTTTTAGAACACACCAGTTACTCTCTCCCAACGCTGGGTCTTTTCACTTGTTGGTCCTCTTCTTGAACATCCCTCTCCAGTCTTCGCATGGCTGGCCCCTTCTCTTTGAAGCTTCGTATTACAGTTCAAATGTCACCTTTTCAGAGAGACCTTGTCTTTCTGAGATGAATTTTCCATCCTTCAGTGACCCAGCACCAGTAAAGTTCCTTTGTAGCACTAAGTACTATCTATAATGGTTTTATATTTTCTTATCCTTCTTTCCCATGTTGGCCTCATGAGGATAGGAGATTGTCTCCCTTAATCTTGATTGTGTTTTAGTGCCTATCACACTTCCTGGCAATCTTTGCTTATTTGCCAAATCAGAGAAAACACATCCTAAAACATTTATGTTTTTCCTAAGGTATCTGAAAGTACTTTGTTTTCAGAACTTTGTCGTCTAGGCCTATAATAACAGAAATGATTATTTTAGGATACCTGGGATACTTAAATAATCACTTGAATGCTAAGATTAGTAACGTTTCTCTTAGATCTTCATCCATAGTAAGTCTAAAGTAGAAGATTGTTTCTTTATATTGCATTTCTCCAGAGACAGATTCACGAGTCAAAGAGGTAACTTTCAACGCATGACTTCCACGAGATGGTAGATTTATCTTGACTGCCTTTTTATGTCTTTAGTCATCTAAGTCATTAGGAAGTTTACATTGTTTTCTTTCTAGGAACACTAGCCCCTCATTGTAAATTAAAAAGAGACTGGACTACTGTTTCTAAGTATATTGGATTGGAAAGATTTCTAAAAGTTGGTTATCAGAGAAACGAAGGTCAGATATTTTTGTCTGGCAATCCCAGACTGGAGAAAAGGGCAAGGCGGTTGTCATTATAACTGTTGTCATAGGGTTTAATCCCACACTCATCACACTTTCATGCTGATAAAACAGTTTGGAGGAAGTGCTTGGGCAGTATATGTATTTTTAAAGGCACGGCAAAAAGCGACGTAACAAATTCCCCCACCCTCATTTTTTTTCCACTTAAAAGTGATATATTTCCATTACTCTGAAAAGGATAATTTGGGGCACCCATATTCTCATCACCAAGATTTAAGAGATTAACATTTTGTTATATTTGTTTCATATCATTTTCTTTTTTTTTGTATTAAAATGTTTATATGCAGCTAAAGCTTCCAAACTGCCCATGATTTTTCTTCTCTCTCCCAAGTTGAATATATACATATTCAATCTGTATCATATCAAGAGAAGAAATAGTCCCTATAAGTAAGAAGTTGTTAGTAACACATTTTGCAGGAGAAAGTTAAGTTGTTAAAGACTAGGTTCCTTGATGAAATATGTTTTGCTATTTTAGTTATAGCCCTGTATCAAAGGTTCAAAAAATTTTATAGCCTACTTTTTCCTCTAAACATGAGTTAAAAACACAAGTTACTAATATTTAAGATAACTAACAGAAAAAAATCTACACAGTAATAAGCAACTTCTTATTTCTTATGACACAATTCTGGTGTCATAAAATTTAGTTGAACAAAACTCTACATAGGCTTTGACTAAAAGAGTCAAGCTTCTTGGGGAAGTCAGGCACTTGAGTGGAGGCCTGTAGAATAAACTCCTTTTTATTTTTTCTTCCTAATCATTCAGATAAAATGGCAAGTGTGAGGGATCAGGAGGGAGACTAGTAATCTAGAGATCTGGCTTCATGGGAATGTCTTCAGCCTTCACCTGTGTGATTATTTTGTACTTTTATTACTTATGTAGGCATTCATAAATATTATTTATACTGCCTGCATGTTTCACATACATAGTCATTTAGAGAGAAATGACACAATTCACATTTTTTTTTTTTGGTAATTTTCGAGATGAATCTCTGGTTGTATATATAGTTATAGTTCATTATTTTTACTGTTCTAGATAATACCAATATAGACTGTAGCATATTTTGCTTATCTGGTCTTCCTTCCTTCCTTCATTCAAAGGAAGCACATAAACTTGGATCTGTGTGATTCTGAGTAGTTATTACTGAAAGCACGGTCAGCATTTTATGGTGGAAAACGCTCTGGGTGCACTTCCACTGAGGTTCATCAGGGAGCACGTCGGCGTCCTGGATGGATCCTGACTGACTGGTGTTGGGCCCGTGGAGACTATCAGGTTAAACAGGAAAGGGAATGTTTCTTCTTCTGGGAGACCAGCCTTTGGGTGTGTCCACGATCTGCCAAATCATCACAGCCTTCAGATCAGCTCTGGGAGGGGGTCACTTCTGCTCTGGGAGGGGGTCACTTCTGCGGTCCAGATGAGCCTGCCCCGTCCCCCTCACATCTCAAATTTGACCCAGGTGGCAACCTGATCAGAGCAGTTGGCTTGGTCAAGAGTGCCCTGTGCCACTTGATGACAAGTGCACTCCCTGTTGTCTTATCTGAATTAAGTGCCTCCCTGGGAATGGTGTCTAGAGCTTGTGGAAGTGGCCCGTGGGAGCCTGGTCTCCTAAACCTTTGGTCGCCAGGTGAAATTGTGAAGTTGCATCCAGAGGGCGATCTCAGAGCAAATAAATTGTATTTTTTCTTCCCTGAAAGCCATTTGCTGATACATGTTTTTTTTTTTTTATGCCTACAGCACCTGGTCTTCCTAGGTGGTCTCCCATCCAAGTTCTAACCAGGCCTGACCTCCCTTATTTAGTTTTTGGCCTTGGCATGACCATAGATTTGTGGTAGCTCCGAGAGATACTGTCCCGTGTCAGCGCCCTCGGACGTTCTGCCAGCCACTTAAGAAGACTCTCACGCCCATCTCCTCAGCCTCGGCCTGTGGAAGGGCATCTTCTGTTTTCTGAGCCATTGAAGTAGTCACTTACCTGTCCTCCCTGATCTCTTTCATCTCCTCTCCAATTTGGAGTAATTTCAAACCTCAGCTCTGGTCCTGGCTCCCCTCTACCCCCACGGGCCTTGATGGCCCCCTGCTGCAGAGGGAAAGGCTCACTGTGCTCTGCACGGCCCTCGGGGCTCTTCACAGTCTGGCCCTCACCAGCTCGGTCAGCCTTGTGTCTTGTCTTCTGCACCATGGGGACCTTGCCGTGGCTGGCTGCTCGCTGTTCCCCAGACTTCCCGTGCACTGGCATGTGCCTCGTGCCTCTCATGGTGCCATTATGCATCAAGCGCCCATCTCTGCCCGTGGAAATCTGACTTGCTATTCAGGACTTAACAGCTGTTATTGAAGAGCATTGCCGTGGGGGTGTGGTATGAGGAAGTAACTTCAGCCTCTGGATGTGTAGTGCAGTGAGACCCAGCTAAAGACTGGGCTCTGGCCCTGGTCAATGGTGCTGCCACCTGTGGCTGCTCAGTACAGGTTTGTTGAAATATAAGATGATGATCTGTGTGATCTTGGAACCATTTCTGCACCTTTCTGTTCTTCAGTTCATTTGGAAAATAAGAGGATTGGAGTAGACATTCTTTTAGATTTCTTCCAGCTCTAAAAGTTTCATGATATTTCTTCTTTTCTACACTTTCCTATACTTTCCAAATTATTTACAATGAGAATATGTTACTTTAAAAATTTGAGTTATCAAGTTGAGCTTATGACTCAAACAGGCAAAAGTAAATGAGTTAAAAGAAAGAGCATGCAGCCTAAATATCCGAGAGCACCCACAGGCAGAGCCATGTAGCCTTGGAGTAAAGTTTCTAAGTGACAGATTTTATAGTGCTGGAAGATTTGCAGAATCAGAAGTAGAGATGAGATTGTATAAGCCAGGTCAGGACGAGATCGTGAAACTGGGAAAGATTACGTGTGGCCAGTGTAAGTCAGTTAAGAAATCGACAGTTATTTAATGGAGTACCACCATGCACTTGGCGCTAGATGAGGGCTTTTACATCAGCTACTTCATTTAGTCCCAACAACCACTTCGTGGAACTGACATGGTTATTTCAATTTCGTATATGAGCAAACAGGCTCAGGGAAGTAGAGTCAACTTGCTCAAAGTCACACAGGCATGAAATTTTCAAGTCATTATTCGTGCATAGTTCATCGGATTCTAAAGCCTATGTTCTTTTTGTTAATACATCACATTACTTCTCTGTTAAGCAATGAAATAAGTGTGTATGTGCCCTGTAGGAGAGACCAGGAGTTTGGAGGTATTGCTTCTAGTCAAGCTGTATCCTAAACAAATAGTGCCCTGATTATCGATAAATGATGCTTGAATTTCATTCCAAATAGCCTGTCTTCTTAAAAGAAGCACTTTACTGTTTCACAAGCTATTTTCATTAGCATCTCCGTCAATCAGGAGTCTTATTAGTTATTAGCCACAGAAACACTCTGGCTGATTTAAATGGAAAAGGAAGTAACTTAAAGCACACAGAGTGGTCACAGAATGTCGGGGGGACCTTAGAATTGGGCAGCCAGGAATGGTGCCTAGAAATCACACCACTGAATTTGGCTGATGGTGAGAGCTGGCCAGGGGTACTGTCCTTGCCACTTGATATTTGTCCTGAATTCCAGCCGCTGCTGCTGGATCCATGATTTAGATGGTGCCACCAGTTGCCATGGGAGTGTGTCTACATGCCATGCCTTTTCATTTTGCTAACTTCCAAGTTAAAGCCAGGGGCTGGTATGTCTTATGGGCAGAACGTAGGTCCTGAGCCCAGACGATAGCTGGAGTGGAGGCTGGGATGTGAATATGGGACATTTTTATTTTTAGAGTGGGAGGTGGGCTCTTCCTCCTAATATAGACAAACTCCAAATTAGGAAGGTGATTCTGGTACACAGGAGCCAAAGAGAGTGACAAACACTGCAGCATCCAATCATATGTAATATACTTTATTTTATAGTGTGGGATTTCTCCTCATTTTTATAGTAAGAAAACCGAGATGAAAATTTTCATTCCCTTGGGCTAGAAGCTGGCATTCTCTCTTATTCATCTTCTGGAATCAATTAGCACCAAGTCCTACTGATGCTTATAAATTAGACTCAGGTCTACCACTTCCTCTGTTATTGGGCACATAACCCCAGTCTGGGTCTTTAAGGCCTTGAGGTTGGATTTTCTCAATACTGTCTTTTCCTTGTCTCTCCAATACCAGTTTCTTTTCTTGGATCTCTCCTGCAAATTGCTGCCAGGGTACTCTTTTGTAAGCACTGTTTCCTCATGCCTCTTCATTGCTCAGAATTATTATGGTTAACCGTTGCCTGATTCAGAAGTCAGTGGTCTTTAATAAGTGATATGCTGATTTGGGTCATTTACGATTTGGATTCTGTTAGTGGCTGATGAAAGAGAATATCGAGAAGTTTGCTGTCTCCTGCCTAGAGTTTGAGCCCTGTTCTTATTTATGAATTCTGTCTTTTCTTGAGTGTAGTTTGTTTCTCCTTTTCCATGTGGGGAAAAGTCCAGTGACATTTCAGACTTCCTTATTGATCTTTCTTTCTTTGATACTTAAATATTTATAATCTGCACTTCATAGTTTATTATTTAGTGGCATTTTCTAATTTCATTAAGTTTTTTTAATTCCCATATTCTTATGTCCCTCCCTGAGCCCTCCCAGTCCTTAAGGGTGCGGAGAACCATGACATATGTTTATCTTGTTTATGGTGTTAGATCTCTAACAGATTCTTGGTTGATGATTAATCGAATGGGAAATATGTAACCTTGGATATAGATTTCTAGATAGTTTTATATTTTTTAACGATATTGGAGGAAAGGAACCTGATTTAACAGTTCTGATCATTGTTTGCGCTGCTGAGCCCTATGCGCTTTATGCTCCATACGGAATTTAATACTGTTGAGTCCATTAAAAATAGCCCCGTGTCCATGACCTGAACCACAGCCGTTTACACGTGGTATTGACCAGGTGCATGCTGTTAATTCCACTCCTACTCTTTGGAAAACAGTGTAAGAAATAAGGCAAAAGCACAACAGTTATCAGGTTATCAGGTTCTTTTAGGTAATTAAAAGGGACGGACATACATGCGACACATGTAGGAGTTAGGATATTTTCCTCATGTCTATTACAGAATTCCTGTTTCACGTGTATCTTCGGAGCATCTCTCCATTGGAATCGTTACTCATGCACGGAGCCTGTGTATGCACAAGAGCGTCATCCTTGCCGGCAGCTTCTGACAGAATTCATGTATTCAGCTGTGACGCTTCAGTAACTTCCTGCCAGCCAGAACTTGTAGACCTGTGCCTCCCTCTAAACTTTTGTTAATGATGTTATTTTAATATGTTTTTAAACTTAATACGCTAAGAAAATGTGCTTTTGTTTAATTTTGTGCTTGCCCTTATGGAAGTTGTTATTACCTCCTCCCAAACACATCAAAATGTCCAGTTTCAGAGAGATCGATAACGGCTTCTCTAATGGCAAGTGTTTTGAGGCAAAGCACAGCCCTGTCGATTTGTCCACTCATAGAAAACGATGTGAGCATATGACTTCCTTTCAAGTTGCAACTTGAAATTTTTTAAAACAAAACAAAAAATTTCAGCCCATATTATCTGTGAATTATTCTTGTTACATACCCTTTTAGAAGTTCAAAAGGCATTTCTCAGAGGAGTCCCCAGTCACAGTGTGTTAACAGCCATTTGTATTTCTTCTTCTTGAATTTGTCCTTTTCCATTTTTCTTTATGGTTGTTAGTAATTTTCATATTGATTTTAAAGAGTTGCTTGGATATTGAAAAAGTAATCTTTTTCTCTTGAATGTGTTTGATTTTGTTTATGATTATTTTGCTATATAATAGTTTTACATTTTTATGAATTCCAATCTGTTGAAATGTTCATTATGATTTTTCCCATCATGAGATTTTTTTTTTACCTTATGATAAACGGTTTTGAAAAATCTTTAATAACCTAGAATTTCTCTGGTATACGGTGAGGAAGTAATTAAGTTTTTTGCAAATATGATCATATTCATGTATCTTGTATTTATGCCTGGCCAGATTTTCCTCTAGTTTGCCTTTCTAGGTGAGGCTTTTCCAAAATGTCATCTTATTTTTACATAAAATGTCAGCTGACTTCTTCGCTTACGCAGGGCAGTTTTCCCTCTCAGTATCACAGCCTGTGTAGTTCTGACTGTCACGCTCCCTGTTACTTTGTCCAGGTCATCTGTGAGCATGAGACATAGAATGAGTCTTGGGACATCACTTGACACGATGCTTTCAATGTATTTGTTTACTTTCCAAACATCTTAAGAATGATTAAGACCTTGTTTCCTGAGCATGGAATGAGAACTTATCAAGGAAAAAAAACCCAAACCGTGTCCATTTTATTTCTTTCGGCTTCTCTATGTGGCTTTCAGTGTCTGTCTTCGAAGAAAATTAAGTTGTCTGTTAATTCAGATCACATTTATGAGTGAGGAAAGGACTTTTCGAAGCTGAACTAGATACACGTTCCTGAAATGAAAAGAACTTGAGAATACTATCTCTTAATCTCGTTTCCTGTTTCTTAAAATGACTTTCTCACTTTTTCAATGTTTTCCTTTCTTTTGCTCCTAGTTTTCTTTTGTCCTGGTCCTCCATGCTGCCGGTCCCTCGTCGTCCCCCTTCCTCCCCTGTGTCTGGTCCTTTGCCTAATGTTCCTGTCTTTCACCATTCGACTGCTGTCTTCTTACTGTTCGTTGTGGGCTGATCTCAGGACATCCTGGATGAATGGAAAAAATGTGTTACAGCCTTGCCGTAACATGATTACCTATTTGGTGGTTATGTTTGGACGGAAAGATAAAATTGTTTAGCCGCAGCACTGAGTGGAAAAATACCCCATGGATTTACTCACCGAAAAAGCCCAAATCATAAGAGAAACATTTTAGTCTTGTCATAGAAATATAATGATTCAGGAAACATTCAAATGAGATTATATCTTATGAATTTTCATGAAATAGTAAAATTTCCTCGGGTTATGCCAATTTAAAAACATCGTCTTTTCTTGACTAATAGATGAAAATAGAGTATGTGAAATTGAAAGTATGATTTGCTCAGTCCCCCGTGTGAGATTTTCATTCTCTTCTGGGTTTGAGAAGAAAGACCATAGCCTCTGCCACCCCTATCTGTGTATTTCTCTTCTGTCCCCCTCACCTGGTGGTAGCTCTGACGGGGTAGGACGAGGCGTGAATTCCCCAGTAAGTGCAGGAATGGCTGAGTGACACCCGTCACCTCTGTGACTGTGTCCGAGAGCTGGAGCTTGGGTTTGGGCTTGAGAATCACAGCCCAAGCAGCCCCTGGTGGAGTCCGACAGTCTTTAGGGTTTGCAACTTATTGGCAGGATTTTTATCAACTTTTTCTTGTGTGGCAAAATGTTTGTTAAAGGGAGAGAAATCATTTCAGAAAATACGGTCTTTATAAAAATATAAATTTCTAGAAACATTTTGTAATTGAAAATGTGTTCTTTCTACTACTACGCCATGTCATTTTCTAGTCACAAGAAATTATGCTGTAGAGTGGCCTCCCTTAAAACCTTTCTAGCAGTGTTTCTCCAGGAAATTCAAATCATTAAAAACTTTACAAGTAATTTTCTGCACGATCATGTACAAAGTAAGAAGTGTGTTTTGTAAATTATTTCTGTGATTCTCAATTGCATAATATTTGGGTTATTTGGGAAAGAACTGTAACCTGAATGTAAATTTGGTGTTCTAAGGTATGGGATAAAATGGGGTTGTCTGTGAAAATGGATTGTGACCTGCACTAATCGCACAGGTCTAGTGCCATTGTGTGCTGAGGTTTCTGTTATTGTTTTGGAATGTTGTTTAAATATCTTCTCCCCTTTTAAAATGCATTTTGAATGTATTATTCTGGTGCTCTCCCCTAATTTATAAGCTCTTTGGTTTATAGATTTCTTTTTCCTTCATAATACTTAGAATGGGGTCCTACACACTACAAATACTCATAAAAAAACTTGTGATTTGATGTGACTATAAATTACAGATGTAGTTAGGATCCCAGAATCCAAACGATCCTGTGCCAATCTGAGTAAAC
This sequence comes from Pteropus medius, assembly GCF_902729225.1. NCBI lineage: Eukaryota > Metazoa > Chordata > Mammalia > Chiroptera > Pteropodidae > Pteropus > Pteropus medius. Next base: position 1,596,497 of record NW_024350924.1, on the reverse strand, counting down.
TATCCAGAGACTGAAAACCTGATGCTGACCCAGCCATGCTCTTTTCTCCTTAGAAATGCGATCTCCCTTCTTGGATGTGTTAAATATTTTATTCATTCCATGTTCTTTTTCTCATTGAGAGTTAGATAATGTTGATTTACCAGACCCTTGACTTATGTCTAATTATAGTAACCCCAACACATTGCCGAATTGGCGGTAGTAGACAAAGGAAACCATCAAGAAATAGTTCTAAGAAAGGAACTGTAAGGCTTTGCTTATTTTTCAGTTGCCAAGAATAACATAAGAATTGCTTTAAAGGGGAGAAAATTACAAGGGCACCTGAGAATACTTCATAAGGATCAAAGGCACAATCTGATAAGGCAACAGTGCCTGTCTCTCAGGGCGGGTTCCATTCAGCCTTGCGTGAGCAGTTTGGAATAGCTTATTTGTGGGGAAGTTATAGATATAAAAAGAATCCTCCACAGGTTAGCAGTGTACATAGGAACTTAAAAAATGTTCATGTCCTTTGGCCCAGAAACTTCACTTCTAGAACCTTATCGTCAGGAAATAAGACACACGGACAAATATTTAGATACAAAAGTAATTCTTGTCATCATTTATAATTGTGATAAGTTGGGGAAAACCTCATATATTCACCAATGAGGTATTGACGAAATGTATTCTAGCCTCTCAATCTGTAGAATCCCGTGAGATTGAAATTGAAAGTGTAGCCCTAAAAAATAATTTTATATTGAAAAAAAGTCTGCTTTGGGTCACGGGGGCAACATCTGAGATTAAAACAGAGCTAGAGTCTCTCATGTCCTGTGTCAAAGTGTTTTGGAAGTGAGGATGACTTGTGGGAGCAGCTGGTCATTAACGGTGCTGTGGATGATGAAGTGTCCTCATTCCGAGGTCTGAGAGCCAAGGCCGAAAGTGACCTCCAGTTTAATTAAAGTGATAGACTACTTCTTAGTTTTTATACTTAGTGTAATTGTTTTCCCAGTAGTTATGAAAAAAATACATGCCAACGAAAATATTATATTGTAAGAATATAATGCTAAGTGTTTTCAACGCAATTTGAAAAAGGAGATGGCTTTTTGGAATTTTGCTGTTTTGTGCACACTCACTGCCTTTGTCTTGTCTTTTCTAATCACTTTTCGTTAAGCGCATTCTTAGGCCTCGTCTGTCCTTGTCATTCATATTTGTGATTCCTGTGTTTGGTAATGACCCTGTTCAAGAGCATTTCCTAAGCATTAACATTACTTAACCGAGATGTATGCCACGTTTCTATTAAAGACGGACATTTTAGCATCAACATTTTAAGAAATTCTATGTCAGCTAAGACTCCCAGGACATTGTGTAAAATATCTCTATTTTGAGACCTAATTAAATATGTATGTTGAAAGCATTTTTCTAAAGAAGCATTCGGATTCTGAAATCAATCATCATCGTTCAAGGTTGTGAAAATAGCCAAAATTATGTCTTGCCTGATCATCAGAGCACTATATTTCTGTAAATTATTAAATCCCAACACTTGCTCCTTATTTGTCAGTATATAAGTTTCTTTAAGGGAACAGTAACATTGCTCAGTTTCTGTTCCTGCCGATCCTGGACCTGGATGCTGAAATATATTGCCACGTGCACTACAAAAGCGGACAAAGAAACTCCAACAAGCATTTTCCATTGCTTTTAAAGAAACATTGCTTTAAAGTTGGGTTACATTTAATGCTTCTTCAAGAAAAAATCTAAAGGCCAAGGATTTACGTGGATTGCTTAGAACCTTTTTGGTATCAGGCATTTGCAGAGCTTAGACAGGTAGGAGTGTGAAGAATAGTGGGACTGGGCTGTCATGCCAGCTGTGCAACCCTAGAGGGCGCTCTTCACAGAGATTTACTGTGTGCTTAATGTACGAGGCCAAGTGCAGGGACCTTGGGCCACCATGATCTTGCCCTCCCTTCTGGCTTGTCTCTTAGAGAAGCAGGGGTATTATGTAGAGTCAGACTGGTGCTACAAAATCAAGTCCCATGCGAGTCTCTTTAAAAGTCCTGTTTCAATATATGAGCAGAAGATAAATCAGATTGGTTTTTAAAATAGGGATTGGATTTAAAATAGTAGCCTCAATTATATAAGGAGAGAAACAGCAGAGTTAAGTTCTAAACATTGAGTCCAACTGCAGCGAGACAGTTGTTGTGGCTTCCAGCCCTCCCCTTTCAAATACTTGTTGAAATAAAATATTCATAAAAGGATTAAGAAGAAAGCTTTAACATTTCCACTGAAATCATCTTTCTTGGAAAAGGAATCTGATTTGAAATGATCATTTTTACACCTACAAACCAAGAATTTCAGTGGCTTTAAAGCAGTTCTCTTTTGGGCCCGGATAACGAGCACTGGAAAATAAAATCCACAGCTCACCATTATGTTTGTGGTTATATCTATCAGGTTGGCTCCTCCCAGTTAGAATGAGTGAAACCTCATTTGGAGAAAAAAATACATTGGGACTTGCTTTTTCATGCTTTAACATGTAGGCTTTAAATAAGAAATATTAATATTTTCACAGCAAGAAAAATCGTGCCAAATATTCCAAAGCGTGTTTTTACCCTCAAGGGCTGAAAATAGTAAGAAGTCATTCATTATTGGTAAAAAGTAAGTAAGTTACTATATGAATTTACATGTTAGTCTGTATTTATGCCAGACAATCTTCCCCTACCTTTTTGTGGTGATTTGGTTTACATTTAGTTCAGTTACCATTCTAAAGAATTTGGATATGAAAAAATTAAATGGAGAACTTTGGAAGTTATAATATTCGTATTACTTCAATTTCTAGATTTTTTTCAAGCTGACAGATCATGACATCTTTTTCTTTTTTTGATGAGTGAACACCAAAAACAGACAAGGCAAATAGAGAAACTGATTTTTGAATCAGGAAATTTCTCACCATTAATTGATTTTTCAACATATGCCAATGTATTTTATAAGGTACAAATATGACATACAGTAAAATTCAAAACTTACATAGCTAAATAAAAAGTACTCTTTCAAAGTACTAGAATTATCTCGAGAAGCAGTAAGGTTACTACTCTTCAAAGAATTTTTGGTTCTCTTACCTCTACATTTGTAATCCCTTTTTTTGATCAGCTTTGCTTTCTTCAGTTTTAAGTTCTGGGCTTCTGATAATATTTCTTTAGAACCAAAGGCTGGCTCCATAGAACAAGAAAGAAAAAGTTTGAAAACCATTTCCATTTGTTGTACATTTCTGACAGCATCTTCGTATTAAAAAAAAAAAAATCCTCTTCCGAGTAAAAGTTTATGTACATCTGTTAGCAAAACTTCAACCAGTATAGAAATAAAGAAACATAAAAGTGACATTCCATAGCAATTTCACTTCCTAGATAGGCACTGTTGTTGACAGTCCAGCGTATGTCCTTGAATATCCTGTTTTTGAGTTATTCAGGCAGCCACGGGGCTGGAGATCGGGAGGGAGGCATGGGAGTAGGGGGCCACCTTGGGCAGTAGTCAGGTCTGAGGGTGCCCCTTCCTGTTTCCATGCAGGCCTCTTCCTCTGTGCAGAGCAGTGAGAAGGCAAGAGACCTCCTCAAGCCACCTGACTTTTAGCAGGTGGAATCAGAGTAAATGCTTAAAAATGCATTCCTTAGCATTTTCCTTTGGTGGTTTTGTACTCCTTCCATAAGACCGTTTACATCAATTGGACCAGTATGGAGTTACATTTCATTATTTTTAATCAAGAACTCATCTAGATTAATAGGGGAAAGCTAAAAGGGAACAAAATTTAAAATTATGCTTTTGCATTAATCTCTCCATGACTTATTTCTCTACATCATCAGCGTTCCTCAAAGAGTGGTCCCCACGCTGACAACGTCAGTGGTGTCTGAGAACTTGTTAGAAATGCAAATTCTCAGGCTCCATCCTAGACCTACTGAATTGGAAACTGGAGGTGAAGCCCAGTGATCTGTGTTTCAGCAAGTTCTCCAGGTGACACCGATACAGGGTAAAATCTGGGAATTACTGCTCGATTTCAAAGCAAAGACTTAAACATTGTTTTAACTTGGTATTTTCTTTCTCTCGTTCTCCACTTACTTTTATCCCAACCTCGAAGCTATGGTATTACGGACACGTAACATTTTTTCTAAGTGCCGTGTTCCTTTTCTGTCTCTGCTCTTCTTCTATCTCGAATGTCATTCGCCATTGCTGTCCCTGTAACACATCTCTCTTCATCCTTAAAAATGTATCCCACTCTAACCCACTGGAAGACCAGCCCTGACCCATAGATCCAGGTGGTCTTGACACGTGTCCTTTTTGGAGCCCTGTGAAGAATACCTCGTTCATAGCATTTCACATTTGACTGCAGTGTTTTGTTTATACATCTCTCTCTTTTCCACATTCTCGTGACCTCCTTACGGAGGGGTCTGTATCTCATGTTTTTTTTTTTTTTTTTTAATTCTTGACACCTAGTGGAACTTACGGCATGGGCAGGTGCTCAGTAAATATTTATTACGTGAAAGGAGAAGTGAAAGCTAACAAAATAGTAACTTTTCCATGATTCAGAATTTACTAAAGGGTAAAATGGTGTTATAAGAAAACTAAAGTGACAGAGGTGTGAATTTCACTGACTGTAAGAGAAATCACCGCGTTCGTGATTTCGCACACAGTTTGACACTGTTTCCTACTGGGTGAAATTGGCTCGATGCCTACCTCACAGGTCTTGGCAGAGTTCCTGACACACAGTTAGCTCTGAGAAATGGTAGCTGAGAATAATCATATTAAAATTAGTACCTTCTGGCACAGTGATTGTGGGACTTTCATTATCCTACCTTGAAGTTAAACTGTATAATTTTCACTGAATCTTTTAAAGTTATTTTACTCATTAGAACCAAAAAGCAGATAAACTTGATTTAAACTATTTAATATTTTGAGGAGGAGAAGGTAAGAAAAATGACTCAACAGTATTGGTGGCAAAAATATTTTAATCAGTATGTACTTATCACAAAGTTCTTATATAGTAAATCTGTATAAATACATTTATGCCTTTTGTTTTTTCACAAACAACAATACGTGTCTGTTTTCTGAACTCCATTTGTCAGGCTACTACAAAAATGATTGACTCCACCGTGATTCCCAGGAATTTATTTTGTGAAGTTTTTTTTTTCTTTACATGCAAACGTAATGTTGCTTTCTTAAAAATCTTTGATCCTTATTTAGGCCCCAAACAGATTCATATGGTTTTAAAAGTGGCCAATGGTCAAAACTATCATGCACTTCATATATTGAGGGAATTTAATATTTATACGTTTTAGTAGAAGAAAATATAGTCCTTTTCCACTGAATTGTTTGCATCAACTTATAGAACATGTCTGGACAGTCCAGTACACTGACACCAGTATACACATCTTTTTTCTAAGAGAGCTGACCCCTAAAAAAAACGGGTGACAAGATTGTGCCACGGTTGGCTCTCTGTTAGGGGCCAGGTGTGTGGCCACGTAGTTGGGTAGAGGTGAGGTTAGAGACCCAGCTAGCCCATCGTTTTGGAGATGAGTGCCCGGGGCTCAGAGCAACCACGTGGTCTGCCCACGGTCTCACAGCAAGTCCTGGCTGGAACCAGCATCAGAATCTCTGTGCAGCTCCGTGCTGGTGGCATGACGTTTTCAGGCAGTCATATTGATGAAGACCTTTCTTTTGTAGGAGCCACTTTGATATACCGAAGCTGGGGACTTTTCAATGTGACTTGAAAAGAATAGCAAGGAGCGTTTCCGTTTTGTTGTTGTTTTAACTCAGGCGACTAGGTACTCCATTCTCGAACTCTAATCCCACGAGCATTAGGGTTCGATGGGATGGGAGGAATGAGGTAGGGACCAGTGTGTGGGGATCAGGGCTTTGATGGGGTCAGGACGGCCTTTCCATTCAGTGCTTCCCAATAAGCACAGCTCTTTGACCCGCCCTTAGTTAGACGGGATAAAGCGGGCCAAATATGTGGTGATAAATAAATCTAACTATGGGAGGTGAACACACAGTGTAAATAGATATATGCCTTACTGTTAAAGTGTACAGCTAAAACTTATTGGATTTTGTTAACCAATGTCACCGTTAAACAAACAAATAAACAAACAAACAAACCCTGCTGCTTTGAAACATCCAATTCAAATGTCTCTTTGGACAAGTCCTAACGACCTGAATGTTAACTTCATCGAGGGATCTTTGTGTCAGCTTGGTTTGCTTCCCTCTACAGTACGAAAAGACCTGTGACTTGTATAAATTTTTATAACTAGATATAAAAGTTTGAGTCTGGGCTGTCACTGTAGGGACTTATCCTCTTAATCCAAGTTGTTATCACATATTCTCAGGGAGGAAATAAAAGATCATCTAGATTTTTAAAACCTCTTAACTATGCCATATTTTGACAAGGTATTTATTTATTGGGGGTGTTTAAGACAGAAGATGATAAAAATAAAATACAACAGTTTCAAAACAGAGACATTGTATTATTATCAGGCCACAATTTATCATTTCACAGAAGCCGATGTAAGGTAGGTCCAGCCTGGTTCTCTCTGTCCAAGGAATTTTATTACTTAATGTGACATCAGGATTTTGACATACCTTAGTGAAGGATGCCATCATGACAGGGGTTCAAAGGACATAATTTACTGAATTATTTAGACATGAGGTATCTTGTTGATTATATCTATATACAAATATTTTCTATTTTTATTAATTTATTTTTTTATGGTGACATCGGTTAATGAAATCTGATAAGTTTCAGCTGTACATTTTAACAGTAAGGCATATATATTTATACTGTGTGTTCACCTCTCACAGTTGGATTTCTTTCTATCACCACATATTTGACCCCCCCTTACTCCACCTATCTCCCCCCTCCCCCCTACTCTCTGGTAACCACTAGTCTATTAAAAATAGCCTCTTATTCAGGAGTTCTTTTCTATTCTCCGAGAATGCGGGGAGGCAGATCGGTTTGGCAGGTGAAACCGCGCGCTGTCCAGCTCCCAGGTGGTGTGCGTCTGACGTATTCCTCGTCTAAATCTGTTTTCAGAGGTTGGCTGGAAAGAGTATCAGAGAAATAGCTTCCAAAGAGGGGGCCGATGCCTCTCAAATAACTCTGATGAGAATTTTGAACTTTAGTGACTCTGCTTCCCCCTCTCTTTTTGTCTTAGAAGGAAACCGTGCCCATTCTCCCAGGTGAAATTCTTCATCTGAGGTTACGATGGAAAAAAGTGTCAGATGAAAGACTGTCAGAGAAAAATTGAGACCAGGACCATCCGAGTGTGGCACCACACGCTCACTGGCGTCATTTTGCCCATCGGGACTAAGCTCCATCATCTCTCTGAGCCAGTTCTCGATAAATACGAGACCCTGAGGGAAATTTAGATCAGCCTGGATTCACCACATACGCTCAAAGGAGCTAACGGGCTGACAAGTACTCTTGCTCATGGCAAAATACCCAAAAGGAAGTCTACCAGGTCTCTTAAGGTAGAAATTCCTTTCAGGATGTAAAGGTCACAGGTAAGAGTTCTAAAGCAGCAGATGTCGATTCACTACTTCAAAAATAGCCATTTAGGTCATTCAACTAAAGTCACTCCACAAGGGAAAATCAGTAAACACTTGGGATGAAAGAGAGAAGGGATTTCAAAATGAAATTAAGTAATAAAAATAAAAGTTGATCTTCAGCTTTTTCTTAAATCATAATGCAAGTGGATTTCAAAAAGCTGATTAAATCCAGTATAATTTAGGTGGAAAGGAAAACACTGTATCATGATTATGCATTGTCGTCAGCAAAGGCCAAAAAGTAGAGAAGACAGAAGGAACTATGAATTGAACAAATTTCCATAAAAACTTTATTTTATTAGTACTGCTCCATGTGTGGTGACACACACACACACACACACACACACACACACACACACACTCACACAAATAGTTGCAAATCCCTCAGTAGGAGAGCAGGCTACTTCCGGGCCAGCCTGCATTTGTGGGTCCAGCCTGACACAGGTTCAGGTCAGCAGCCCTGATGTGACGTATCCCTGTCACATGGATCCCTGAGACTCTTGACAGTCCTGGGTCTGCTATTTCAACTGTTGTCACTCAGAGTTGTCTTTGGTCCCCACTGGAACAGAATCACATTTCTAAGTAATGCCTGGATTTAATCCTCTGCCTAATACATCTTCATGGTGATGATCAGATTTCCTAATTCTGCTTCGGCAAGACCTGCTCCTCTGGGCTTTGGTGCGTCCAGTCGTACACGAGTAGGGTTGATCCCTTTTTCATAGTGCTTGTCACGTCCATGTCCTCTGCCGCCGCCCAGGTTCACTCTGTGGTCAGCGCAGAGCTAGGCCTTTGTCAAAACAAAAGGTTCAGGTTCAGGCTCCTCCCCCGGAACCATCTTGTGCAGCCACCTCTTACCGTACAGCTTGTGGACGCTTCATTCGACAGCTCAGAAACCTTCTCCGCTCCCCAAGTGGTAGACAGTGCAGGCCGGCCTCTAAGCCCAGCACGGAACACTGTCTGCCTCCAGCTTGACCCTCCAGCCCCACGTCACGCTCTTCCACTGCGAACCCAAATATTTGCTCCCATCGCGCTGGGCCGCTCAGTTGTTTCTTCATCAGCGCTAATGTGTTAGATTAGCAGAGGGTGAGAACTTGCCAGAAGGTCTCACGAGGGGAAGCGTTAACATGGAGGCTTTATTCGTGTGCCGTGTTGCCGTTCTGTGCATTTCGGGCCCGGTCTTGACTTCACTGGGGATCTGGTTTATTCCCACCATAGTCCGAGCGCTCCCAAGGGTATTTTCTGGACTTGCGCTATCCACCGTGTAGTTACTAACCACATGTGGCCACTGAGCACTCGAAATTTGCCTAGTTTGAATTATATGAGCTGTACCTGTAAAATACACACCAGATTTTGAAGATGTAAAATATCATGGTTTGTCTCTTGGCGATTTATTGAAATATCATAGATGCAGTAAATTAAATAAGATATATGATTAAAATTAATCCCACCTGTTTCTTTTCATTTTTTTCTAATGTGGCTTCTTAGAATTTTAAAGTTTCCTTTGTGGCTCACATATTTCTATTGGCCAGCTCTCGTCTAGAAACTATTTCTTGCATAATAATTAGTTTACCTGCTTTTTAGTTGTTCAAGCGTATGTGAAAATGAGCACTTGCAAGCAGTATGAACAAAGCCAGAACAAAGAGATGTCTAAGGACTGTCACTTTATTCTCCTAGTCCTGTCGGCAAAGGTGTAATTTCTGTTAGGTGATTTGAAATGTGAGAATAGCTCGCAGACACTTCATTATTATTCTCGGTGAGTAGTCCCGGGGCGGGATTAAAGACGGGGCATCTCCAGGTTGGCCAAAAAGGTTCGCGTTCTTCTCGACTGTCTGTCAGATCCCATCGTTCTTGCCTTGCCTTTTTCTGTTCTTATAGTCTGTGACTTCATCCTTTCAAATGGTAATAGCCATATGGGCAGCATTCGGGAATCAGAGGTCTTTGCCAGTGAGTTGCGTGACTTTGAAAGTGAGCCGGGTTTGGGATGTGTGTTGATTTTGAACCAGCTGTATGATTCGTGGGCTGCTTTGAACGTTCATTGTATTTTCCAAGTCCCTTAAGTCACATAGAACTCTCCCGGTCTGCTTCAGATCCCATAAACAACCTCTCCTCCAACTCAGTATGAAAACCTAGGGCGTGTCTGTTTGAAGTGAGCTGTGCGAAAGCCACAGTGAGTTCCCAGTGAGCTGGTGATGACTCTGCTGCAACCTCAGCTGCTCGGCTAGAGTCATACCGGCGTTGGCCAGTGAGCAATCGGTGTTTACCTGCAGGGTCCACAATGAAATACCCATCCTTGGCATCGAACATATTAAAATTGCCACATAATCTTTGTAGATTGTTTCTTTATTCTCCGAGTAAAGGCAAGGAATGATTTGCAATTATGATTACATTTTCAAAACTAGAGTATTTCTCTGATAATTGTGTACAAGCCATTGAATTCTTCCTTCCTTCCTTCCTTTTCTTTCTTTCTTCTCTTTCTTTCTTTCTTTCTTTCTTTCTTTCTTTCTTTCTTCTTTCTTTCTTTCTTTTCTTTCTTTCTTTCTTTCTTTCTTTTCTTTCTTTTCTCTCTTTTCTTTCTTTTCTCTCTTTTCTTTCTTTTCTTTCTTTTCTCTTTTCTTTCTTGCCTATGAAGTTCAACACATTCTAACAGACCAGTGTAAATTCAGGAGAAGCAGTGAGCGTTTGTGTCCGTTCTGACTTCTAACTAAAGAATTATGCTCCCAGACAGCTCACTGGGCACTGACGAGTTCCAGGTTTCGTCTGCTTTGGTATCCGGGCCCAGCGGATGGTTAAAACAGTGCATAAGAAACGTTAGTTACAACCTCTTTTACTCCGTGTGAGAAAATTAACATCGCTAGTACCAGTTCGCTTTTTTCTGCCTGCCATTTAGTAATTATGGAAGTATTACTTTGAAACCACCTCTGTGAATTACAGTAATGTGATTTTTGTGCTCTGTTAGCATTGATATGTACGATTCTAGAATCTGTCTGCAGCCCGGCAGGCAAAGCGGTTGGCTCGGGCTGCCCCAGGCTTGAGGTGAGGAGAATCAGGTGGGCAGAGGGTGGATCGGATCATCCCAGACTCTTGCACGCACTCCATATACTCAGATCTCTGCATGAGGGGTGACGCTTGAGAATTTTAAGGTGGGAATAGTCGCAATAGAGCTATGGTCAGAATGACAGTTTTGAGATGTCACACAGCCTCGACGGTAGCCACGGGAAAGGGGAATGTGGAGGGAGTGACACCGACGGCATGGAGAAGATTGGAAGGAAGTCTGTTCCGGTTGTCGAGGCAAGAAATAGACCGGCCTGAGGCGGAGGCACAGGAAGAAAGGAGTTGAATCTGAGAGAGATTTTAAAGGATGGACTGATAGGATTTAGACCTAGGGATGTGAAGGCAAAGTACCTGTCTAGAAAGGTGCCCAATGTCTACCCAGGTGCCGAAGAGTGAGGTCGTGGGGGGAGGAGGGTGGTCAGGAGACGCAGGTTTGAAGGAAAGGTGCACCACTGGTGTTTCCAGAGGCAGCGTGCAGGGGACCCAGGGACAGCGAGAACACAGGGGCGTGTACGCGCCTCGCGGGACGAGTGCCTTTCTGTTTGGTTTAGAAAAACTTTGCTTAATGACCTTGTCTCTTGGGGAGATGTTCTCTGAGCCCATCTCTTGGACCTGTCACTTCTTAGAGCTCTTTTAAAAGTATCCGCTGTAAACCGAATAAGAAAAATGTTATTCGGGAAATGGCGATACGAAAGGCGTCTCCGAGAGCAAAGTGCAGGTGGGTCCGCTGAGGAAGAGCGAGCGCGCTCACTGGAGCGCGGAGGGCGGGCGGAGCTGGAGGAGTGGGCCCACGGTGCCGGTTCTTGCCCGTCGGGCTTCTGCAGAGGAGAGGCTGGGGAATTCCCGCTTGCCCCTGGAGATGCAGCCCAAGGTCACTGCTTCTAAAAAGCCGTTTGAATCTCCCCTATTCTATCCTTCAGGCCGAGGGGGCCAGCGGCCTCGCTCGCCCCTCTGGGCTGCAGATGTGCCTTGCAATACTAAGTCCGTGCTTTCACCTGTCACCCTCACGGTCTTTCCCGGTAGACGGCGGGATTTTGGGGGAGTAGGGAGTGTGTAATGTTCGTTTTGTGACCGTCAACACACAGACCGTTTCAGGCGTGTGCAGCCCAGGGTCAGGGTTCACCGAGTCAGTGCAGGAGACTTACAGGGCGGTGAAGTGAGCAGAAGAGAAGGGACCTGGGTTCTGGTGCCAGTTCTGCTGTTATCAGTTCTTTGGCTTTGGGAAAGCTAGTTAATCTTCCTGGGCCTTGGTTTTCTCATAGGCAAAGGAGGAAGTAGAACGAGAATCTAGGAGATCTGTGAATGGTCTTTAAGTGGTTCCTGGATTTCTTGAGATGAGATGCAGAATCGTTCATATTTAAGGAAAGGACCACGAGCTTTTATTATACTCTTAAAGAGATCTGTGACTTAAAATTATTAAGAACCTCTGAATAAAATGTGGTGGTTCTAGAATTTGTGTATAGCATGGAGTTGGGAGGTGGGTGGTGATATGGTTGAGGGTGGGGATTCAGCTGGAAGACTTGTCTTCAATTGTGATTAAATGACAAATTCTAATTATATAGGTTTTTATCTTTATTTGGGACAGCGATGTGTGGAGGTGATGACAATTGTGGGGAGATGTTCTCTGAGCCCATCTCTTTCACCTGTCACTTCTTAGAGCTCTTTTAAATCTGTGTGAGCCGTATGTGATTCTAGTCTTTATTTTGTGTTATCTTCATGAGTTGACTAGGCATGGTACATTAGGACTTTTATTAAAACTCACTTTAGTGAGGTCAAATGCAATGGTTTTAGGCTCTTGGAGTTACTTTTGTGTTTATTTTTTTTGTTTTGAGTATTTGTATTAAACACTAATTACATGGAAGCAGAAAATAAAAAAAAGATTGACCATCCAGAATCTTCAGTTTTTAAACATAGTGCTATACTTTTGCAAGCTTAGCTGTTTGCAGCTGTGAGCAAACACTGGCTGTCATGTATTTAAATAGAGGTACAACCTAACTTATTAAATGTATGTACAGCATTTTGAAAGCTTTCTTTGATATCCTGTGATAAGGTAGACATCACATTTTATTTTCTGAAGTACTTTGCGAAGATTAAATCTTCCTTTGATGATGATGATAATGGTGACATTTAGGGAGCAGCAGAAGTATGAGACATTCTTCCAAGTGCACTTAATATATACAGCTCTATCTATATCATCTGTCTTTCTGTCTGTATCTATCCATCTTGTCTCATTTTATTTCCATAATGAACTTGAGTGATAGTTGATAATTTTGTCTTAATTTTATAGATAGGGGAACTAAGGCATGTACTTAACTTCCATGTTCACCAGCCAGTGAGAGATGGAGCTAGAATTTGAACGCAGAAAATCCGAGTCTTCAGCTTGCACTCCTGACCAGTCTAGTATATAAATTTGCTAAAGGGAGTTTATTGTTCTCTCTAGAGCTTTATTTTGAAGTCTCAAAAATAATAAATATGGACTAATTCTTGCCTTTATGATCATGACCAGGGCCTGCACAAACTGTCATTTGGACCCTTTTAACCTAAATAAGACACTCTACTTTTTGAACAACGCAAATTCATTTCCCGTGGTCCATAATCTTCTTGACGTGGCAGTAATGGTTTGTTTATCGTCTCTCACTGCACTGCTTTGCTTTGCCCATAGAGGAAGTGCTGGGGGTGTTTTTCAGCAGCATCCTACAGTATTCAAAGCAATAACCAGGAGTTGGAGGAAAGATCTGAAACATGTTGCTAGAAATGACAGGTAGCTACACTGTATCCTAATGGGGTAATTTACTCTGTGAAATTAGAATTGCAAAGAAAGTTAAGATAATGAGTTCCGTTGATCTCCAGGGAGCTTCAGTCTGAAGCTCTCCATCTGGTGGGGTTCGGGTTCTGCCTCGTTGTCAGAGAATCTGGAGTCGGGGCGCGTGAGATAGCACCAGGCATCTGTGCTGCTCCGGGGTCACGCCCCACCCGGTGTGCAGACCCAGCCTTTGTCTGGTTTACTCGGCCCAGTGCTCCCGGCCCCACGTGCCCGCTTACACCCTCTAGGGCCTGGGTTTTTCCTGTTTGGCCCCACGGGACACCTGCCCCGAGCCTGTCATTGCTGTGGTGCAGCATCCCCACTCAAACTGCAGCTGCTTCCCTGTCACGCCATGCGGCGGTGCTTCGCTGCCGTGGACCCTTCCCGAGCTGCTAAGCTCATCTTGCACTTGGGGCTCGAACCTGCAGCGCCCTGATTGCCCTCACACGGCCCAGCTCCCTGGAAGGCTCACTCCCTTCCCCAGCAGCTCCTCCTGAATCCAGCTCCTTGTTCAGGAATCTTCATAAAAGCTGATCCACTGGGTCAGGAAGAGGGTTAGGAGGTAAAACGTCAGAACAGAGAATTCAAGGAGGTAAATCCGCAATTAATTAGCACTTTTTGGCAGGCCGTGTGCTCGTCCCCATGGTTTCTTCCTGTTATTCTCTCTGGCCGTGGCTTCTTTCACTGGCGAACCTAGAAGTGGCCGTAACGTACTGCTTCTGCATGGACGCCTTGTTTTAATTACACATCACATCAACAGCACGAACGTGTTAGATAAGCAGAGAGGGAGAATTTGCCAGGAGGTCTCATGGAGAGAACTGTTAAAATGAGTAGCTTTATTTGTATACACTGTTGCCTTTCCGTTTTTGAAAGCTTATTTCATGGTTTTTAAACTAAGGGGATGGTGAAAACAACTCAAACTAAATAAAAATCATCATTAGGGTAAAAATATTGGATGAGGGCGCCTTGCCACGATGTATGTTATCTTTAGACTTGAGGAGATAGATAGGAGCTCCTTCTTATACTCAATATTTAATTTTTATAATGGGTCCTTTCTTCAATTATGCATCATTTCTCATTTGTGCCAGGCTGAGCTCTTTATATATCTTTACACATATTATTCCTAATCCTTACAGCAACTTTACAAGATAAGTATTAGTCATTCATTTGTTTGAGCAACAAATACTTTTTGTGTTAAGTCGTTATGAGCCTGGCTGTGAGCTGGGCAATGGGACTAGAACAGTGAAGAAACGATTCGGTTTTCCTGCCCTTAATGTGTTTCTCATTGTTGGATGAGAAAGATGGAGACTCAGGTCATTGTAGTGCCCTGTTCTTATGCACTCTTCAGGGGTGTATAAATTTGTGCACGTTTTATTATTTTACTTATTCTTTTAGAAAAAGTAAGATTTATCAAAAGTACATTTTGGAAGGAGGCGGGCTTGCTAAGGAAGGCTGCAGCCCTGCGGAATCTGGGGGGATGAAGAGATGAGACAGTCTGCCCCACGGGAGGAGCGGGTTTCCGGCCAGGAGAGCTGTCACTGTGCAAGAGTTTTTAAGAGCGGTGATCTTACCTTTGGATGTAGTCGTCCCATCTAAGACTCTTTCCTGTAGAAATATCTGCGCACAATTGCAAAGATATCAGTCAAGGATGGTAACTGCGGCATCGTTCCAGGAGCGAAATGTTGCAAAAACTCACCGGTAGGGAGGTGGTCGAATCTTTATGTTAGGTACATGCCCTGGAGCACTAGAAAGTGTTAAAACGAATAGAGTAGACCTGTGTGTGTTGACACAATTGTCTGTGATATATTGTTAAATGACAAAAGCATGTCGTAAAAAAATATTTATAATAAGAACACATCACCTAAAACAATAATTTTAAAGAAAAGGAAAATAACATTCTGCAAGAGTTACACCAGATTCTTAGCTGTGGTCGGCTTTAGGCAGAAGGTGAAAGGGGTGTGTGTGTGTACGACTTTATATATCACTGTATTATTTCAATTTGAAAAAATATTTTAAACAGCACATAAAGTTCTAAATAATTTACAGGTGCTGGGCCAGTGTTATGTCCAGTCCTATGGGGACACAAAGGACCCAGATTGGGGGTGGGCGGTGGTCAGAGATGGCTCTGGAAGAGGGACGGCCTGGTGAGCTCAGGACATGGTGGTCAGCGGTGTGGAGGGACACAGAGGACGAGAGTGCCCTGCTCGGGAGCATCCCAGAGCCTTTCCGCGTGGGCGGCATCGGAGCCAGCCGCCTCCGTGCTCTAGCATCTTACCCAGATTGTCCCGAGTTCTCCTTCCCTTGGCCTCCACGGGGCGTCAGCAAGCATTCCTACCTATTTCTCACACATCGGCCTCTTCTCCATCTCTACTGCTGCTGTCTCAGGTCAGACATCATATTTCTCACCTGGACAATTGAGAACACCCCCTGGTGAGACCTCTGGTCCTTTGTCTGTTACCCATGTCCTCCTACCCCGGTCTGTCCTTCATTTTGCTGAGTGATCTTCTGAAAATGCAGTTTGGACCTTGCTATCTTTCTTGACCTTTTTCAGTGACCCTTCGTAGACTCTGGGATCGAATCTACCTTTCTAAAGCGGGCACACAGAAGCCCCTCTCAGTCTCCCTCTTTCCTTCCACAGTAACTCTTATTTTTGTTATCCAGAGTTGTTTTCATTTCTTTACGAATGCCACTGTTCTTATCAAACAAGGGATGGATGTACATAAAGAAAGAAAATGCATATGATGAGTTTAGTAGTTGGTTGTTGGCCTATTAACTTGCAAATATTCTGACTAGTTATCCCCCCCCACCCCTTTCTAGGAGTTAATGTCCATAATTTCATATAATTTCAAGGTGACCATTTAAAAATTAATTCATTTTAGGGAGAATAGTTTCTTACTGTGTTTGGGGACATTTTCTTTTGTAAATATTCTTGAATGGATGTTTCTAATGGCAGATCAGTCTCCACACAGAGAACCTGAGGATCTGGCATTGATTTGTATACTTGTCTGTTCCAAATCCAGATATACTCCACCTTTATGGAATACACACTGTGTTAAAAACATGACATTGACTAAACAGTGTTTATTTGCTTTGGCTAAACTTAGAGCTAATGGAGGGACTCGATGTGCAATAAAAGACACAAAACAGTGATCGTCCCCATATTTGCTGAGACATGCTACACGTTATCTTTCCATCCTTCTCATCCACTGATTTTGTATCTGTTATTTTTCTATTACTAAACAGTAATAAATAATCCTTTTAAGTAAATAGGAGTGGTTTCAGCTTGCTGATTTTCAGAAACATTTGTGCTTTATAAACTCATTCAGTGCAGGGGAAAAGTAATATAGTACTGTCTTCTGGCTCCCTCTGCTGGACAATTTTATGAAAAACAATCAAACTACGGTGGGGTGGGAAGGTTATGATTAGTTCTGGTTATCTGTAGTAAAAAGAACAGGGAATGCATTCTTATCTTGCAGATGCATGATAAATATTATAGAAAATCTGCTCAAAGGATAAAATATATTTCTGTTACAATACATGATAGCAATAGTTAAATACCTAGTGATGCTATTTTCCTTGTTATTGAGTACTGACACGGCTGAGCTACAGCGTCAAACAGGGTCAGAGGCAGATTTCATCCCCAGCTTTACAACCGCGCCACGTCAGCATGAGGCTCATGCTAAAATTTAACCATGTAGTTAATTTATGAGATGACATTATTCCAGAACCTTCCAAAAGCTAGACTTTTCACTCAATAATGTACAATTTTGGAATTTTAGCAAATGAAAGTTTTATCTTAAATCCGTTTATTTTGATACATTTACTGTTTGTTCATTTGTAATCTTCTGAATTTACAGATTCCCCAAGGTGCTTTATCTTCGTTATGGGAAATTAATCAATATCGAGTTTTATCTGGGTGGTCGTATCTTGCTTTCACATTCAGTGTTCAACGAGGTTAAATCAGGAAGAAATTGCGTAAAGTTTTTAAATTAAACTTTGTGTGTAATAATTATTTTACGTTCACATTTATCGAGTTCAGCATTTGATGGACATCATTTCCCTTAGTTTTTTTTTTTAGTAACTCCGGGAAGCAGTTAGCTGTTGTTGTCCACATTTTCTAGAGGCTGATAAAGGTGAGCTTAGCTGAAAACCGGTGAGCCAGAACTCTTCCAGGGCTTCTTACTCTGGAGCTCTGAGTTTCTCCCCGCACGATAGAGCCCCCTGCAGCAGGTGAGAGACGAAGACGTGTGTCGCCCACCCCTTGTGAGACGTCTGCGGAGCGCTGGGGCCTCACTTTGTGTCTGTCAGTGAACTGAGGCATTAGAAGACTCTTCTTCAACCCAGAGAGAGAGTTTTGCCTTTTCTCTCTCTTTTTTTTCTTCTCATTCCGAATAGGTCTTGTAGTAGAACCTCTCAATTTTTAGTTTTGAGAAGACAAATGATCTCTCTTAGCATAGAAACAGGTTTCATGAGAAAAAGATGTTTTAGCCCCTTGATCTCGTCTGTCAGACTTTCAAAGAGACGATCTTAGGTTTGAAAGCGGGAAGAGAGGGTAGAAACTGCGAGGTACTAACTAATGGCACAGCTATGGCGGGGCACGCTTAGGTTTAGGTCTGAAGATGCTCATAAGATCTCTCTGAAACAGAGACAGATCATCAGCGGTAATTTAGGAAATTTTTTTTTTCTAAAAACACTCAGAATAAATACATTTTCTTTAAGTTTACATTTATAAAGAATAGCGACCATTTAAATACTTTACATGTATTACTCTCTCAGTCCTTATAATAACCTGATAATTATTAATAATTTATTATCATAGGTAGGTAGTATCCAGATGAAAAAGCCGAAGCCCAGAGAAGTTAAGCAATTTGCCCAAGGTTATGTGGCTAGTAAATGGTAAAGCCAGGATTTGAACCCATGTGGTACGGGTTAAGATTTTACTCATTAAACCACTTCGCTCTACAGCAGTGCCGCCCAGTAGGACTTTCCGTGATGACAGAAATGTCTGATGTCTGCATAAACTAGTACAGAACCCGCCAGCCACATATGGCTATTGAGTACTTGACATGTGGCCAGTACAACTAAGGAACTTAATGTTTTGTTTTTTAAATTTTAATCACCTTACATTTATTTAAATAGCCTCACGTGGCTAGTGGCTGCTGTTTTAGACAGTGTCGCTTGGATCTTTCAGATTGTGTAGATGCAGAGATGCAAGGCCTTCAGGATTACGTTTTCCTGGAAACTCCAAACCAGGTGGGTTAGGAATCTTGGAGTCATAACGCCAAAGAAGGACAAAATTATAACCCAGGAGTTTATACTTTTCAGTCACAGCTCTTCCCATTCTTCATCTTTTTGGCATTTTCATATTTACATTTCTGTTGTCATTGTTGATATTAGATTATAAAACTCCTATTTTGGAAAAAAAAATCTTCTCTTTTATGAAGTACATGTCCAATTAACATCGCTCTCTTTTCTCAGGTTATAGAAACATTGTCGCGACTTTCTCGCACGCCGATAGCCTTGGCCACAGGAATCAGGTGAGCTTGTTTCTCTGTGGTTCGTATTCAGGGTAATGCTTACTTATGGACTGGTCAGTGTTTGCAAAGCACTTTGCATATAAGGACGCGTCTCATTTATGCAGACTGCCTGGTATATGAGTGCCCAATACACATTTGTCACTTATCGAGCATCAAGTTGAATAAGACACTTTGGCTAATGATTGTTCTCAGTTTATTGGTGACTGTCACTGACGTGGTTCTTTTTTTTTTCTTAACTCCTAAATTTCTATACATGCGATTCATGAAGACAAAACACAAATGCTTAAGTCAATAAAATACTTTAAAAGATACTGTGGTAGATTTATTTCCTTTAGACCATAACAATAGCACACCTTTTAGGAGTTTACAGAATAATCAGACGAATATAAAATGATATCTGTACAGGGGTGTGTATTGAGGGTTTGGTACTAAATGGAAAACTTGAAGTGAATTGGTTAAATAAATTATGCAGCCTCCAGGCAGTGGAGTATTATGCAGTCAGTAGCGTGGACATGCAGAGGTGTATGTCGTTGTTGGTCTTTCTCTTTTTAAAATACTGCATCCTTAATTTAGATCAGAGAGACAGTGGCATTATTGTGACACTAGAAGCGAAGATGACCAGCTTCAGTAGCCACACGGCTAGCTTGCATGGAAATTGCACGGGTGTCGCTTTTTACCTCATTTCCTCAGGGCTCTGTACTTCAGTCTGCAGCCAACACGGGGCCGGCTCTGCCCCGTGTCTCTTCCTCTGTTGCTTCCATTGTCCTGTGCACAGCTCACATTCAGATTCCAAGGAAGAGGACCCAGGCACATCGTATGGGACTGGTCGGCGGTGCTGGGCAGCCTGGCCCCTGGGCACAAAGCACAGAGACCCTGTGGAGGATGTCCTTTGCACCCTTTCCTGGAAATGGGCCGCAAATTTGGCAGCTTTCTACAGAAGTAGTCTGTAGGCTGGATAAACGTTTAGGGCCTTGTAATTTGGTCTTTAATATGATTTTCTATGTCAGTATATATTTTGTCATTATAGGTAAGCAGCAGATTTAAAAATAGCACGATGCCGTATTTGTGTATTTATATATTTTTGATTCTGGAAGGATACATATCAGAAAAAATTTTTTTCTTTTTAATTATTCCTATCTATATTTTCATTTTTTTTCCCCTACAGTGGACTTATATTGGTATATGAGCATAAATTTCTTTTAAAAAAGATTTTAAAACTTGGGCATTTCTCATACATTTAAATTTATTTGAAAAATGTAAGTTCTTCCAATGTCTTAAGTATTAAATTGATCCATAAACCAAGGTGAAAATCTGCTTTTCAATATAATAAAATTATTTAGTACTTATTTGTTATTTTGATGGATCCTCTTGTTTTTATGAAGTATATAATGACGTGTTGGCTGCATGTAAAGAAAGAGTAAAACTTTTGGCACTGAAGTCTAATTAGTGTGATTTTTTTAGACATAAATTTAGAGCATTGTGTTGGTGTTATAAAAAATTTTCATAGTAGCAAGAGGCAAACAAGGCAGCCAATGGCTGGGAGTGGGGGATAATTTAAAGGGATTTTCTTTGAACAAGGGACAGAGAAAACACCCCACTCTCCCTGAGGGTCTGGTTAACTCATTTGTCCCATTAATGAAGATAAAAATATAACCTAAATGCCTTAAAGTCTGAGTAGAAGAGTATATCAGAGTCAGTAATCATATATAAAGGGCAATGGCATTCTTCTCTTCTGATAGTTTTCATCTCTACTAGTGGAACTTGAGTCACGCAGGAATGATTGTTGCCCAATTACCTGTCAGTTAGATTAGAATCCGCAAGTGCAAAGAGCTGGCACTGAAGGCAAGGGCGGCTCGTTCTCTGGGGGGAGCTGCGGTGGGTCCGACCGAGGCGAGCCTGCAGGAGTGTGGCTGATGGGAGCCGAGCACGTCCGCAGCTGCTCACAGACTGTGGCGACCAGCAGAGCTGCTGCTGACGGTTTGGGAGCAGGTGCCGTCGCCTCCCTGGGGGACCCCAGACACCGTATCAGATAGACAGAGACTGATCCAACCCCACTGACAGCAGAGGAGCTTATGCATTTAATGCCAGGTGAGCGCCCAGACTGAATGTTTCTTATTCATCCTTTTTTTCCCTCCTCCCTCCTAGGCCTTTCCCAACAGAAGAAAGCGTGAACGACGAAGACATCTACAAAGGCCTTCCGGATTTGATAGAGTATGTCGAGCATTTCCAGCAAAACTTACATCCTCTGTGGGTTTTAACTGTGGATGTTAAGATAGCTCTCTAACAGGGGAACAGTGGCTTAATGATTAAGACGTGTAAGAGTTAACCTCAACCTCGTAATGGAAAGCTTCACAGGAAAATGTCCTTCAACTGGCTTTTGGCTTCTGTTGTGTGTCCCGCATTGTGCAAGTAACAACACATACTGCCATGAGGTAAACTCTGGAGGTTCCTTGAAGGCGTGATGGAGGCAGTAGATAAAACCCGAGTGAGCCAATTAAGGAACAATTAAAGAGAAGTGGACTCTAGCACTGAAGTTGTAGGGTGGGTAGTATTTGCTCTGTAAGCTTAAGGAAGGGTGAGGTTGGTGTGGGCTGGCCTTATTCAGGGATGTTTCATTGGATGGTGTTTATTCTAACAGAGAATCCTTTTAGGCTTTATTATTTGATAGTCAGGAGACGCAAAAGATCCTTGCAGCTGATTATCTTCTGCTGATTGACTTGTGCAGATTACAGATAAATATAAAACCTGATCCTTACTTCTCAAGGAACTGATGACAAAGGTCAGGCATGTTTGCGAAGAATTGTAATAACGAATAGGTTACTCTCCAGGAGAGACTGAAATCCATCCATTTATCCATTGTAACATACCAGCATGCTTTGAGACCTTTGCTCCCACTGTTCCTTCTGCCCATATGACTGACCCCTCGCCATTCAAGTCTTTGCTTAGATGTCCCTCTGCTGAGGAGCCTGCTCGACGACCTTATCTAAAATTGCCACCACCCCTCACCTCGCCATGTGTGTTCATGGCCCTCACGACTGCCTGAGACAATCTCTGTTTGCTTCATTTATTGTCCCTCCTCATTAAAAGGCCAGCTTGGTGAAGCAGGGACTTTACCTTGTTCTTGGCTGTTATCTTCATCGAACTTTAGTGTCTAGTGTCTAGTCAGTCCTCAGGAAATATATATATGTATATATATATTTTCTGAATGAATAAGCCGAAGCTGCATTAAGCATCTACTGTGTGCCAGGCATTATGCTTCAGGCGAGAGCTATCTAGACAGTTCGTAAGAGCTTATCGAGTCCCGTTTCTTGCTAACCATGTTACTTGCATGATCTCATGTAATATCATGTGATGAGGTTGTTGCTGTTATCATCATGATTTGCAAAGGAGAAACCCAAATCTAGAAAAGGCACTTGCTGAAGGTCGTATTGCTAGTAAGTGGCAGTCTTTGGACTTGAACCTGGACAGTTTTTCTTTGGAGCGGAGGCTCTTCGTAACTGTGCATCGACTCCCAGAAGCGCCCTGCCCTGCCCCTCTGAGGACCGGCAGAGGAAGGGCCCGGGAGGAGAGCGCTGACAGGAGCCACAGGGACGGCCAGCAGCTCTTCCCGCAGTGGGTGGTATGTGGATGGCCCTTGAAGTCTTATATTTTAAATGCGTATTGAGAATAGCTTCTTATTTCTTGTCAAAATCTCCAAGAACTCACTAATCTTAAGCAAGATAGCTGCCAATCGTCTCACCGAATTGGCTACAGTCTTCCTAAAGTGACTGTAAGATTACTGGTTAATGTAATCAAATTCTTCAAAGCATTAGGAGGAATGTATTAATTAGTTCTAGAATATTATGATGAAATTCCTTCTTAAACCCGCCAGCTGTCGCTTATTCCCACCACTAATTTCGATGGTCCTGTTCTGTTGCAGTCAGGATAGGCCTGGTGGGGGTGCATTTCTAGCTGAGCATGGAGAAAATGAGGCTCCTGAAGAGGCTGCCTTGAGATGCCAGCTCATGCTCTGTGAGGCACAGTCCGCTTAGCTCTCCACATGGTGGTCCAAGGTCCAAGCGTGGTGTCAGTCCCGCAAATGTTTGCTTTTGAGTTTGCTGTGGCAGCTTCGTTTTTTAGTCTTAGCTTTGTTACGGGCTCATCTACTTAACTTTAACTTTTGGGAATGAATCACCCCAAGGGAAGCCCCTGGAGCAGACAGGTCTGCTCCCCGCTGCGGATGGAATCACTGGCTCCTGACATGGAGAGGAGCTGAGGCAGGACGGGCTGCAGAGCCTGGGGGATGGGGATGGCTGTGCTGCCCTCACTTCTGCTTTGATGATCGGGGTATCAGACGTGCCCTTGCAGGTGGCCTGGACAGATTGCAAATTGCTTATTTATTGAGCATTTGAAGAATCACAGCCCCTTCCCCCTGCCCCATTTGCTTCATTTTATGCAAATCAGAAATTATTGACCAAACTGTTAGCAAGGAAAGCAGCTTGAGTACGGGGTGGAGTAACACACCTTAGACTGTTTTACCCCATATGCGCCTATGCCCATGTGTGTCACGGCTACAATCCTAGAGCAAAATCTGTGTGAATTTATAGATAACGTTTCTGTATCTTCATGGGAAATAAAAAACTTCAGCAAGTTGACGGTTTTTTTGGGGGGTGGGAGTGGGGTTAAAGGTTTAGAGGCAGGAGAGCTGGGGTTCGGAGTACCGGAGAAGTGGCTCTCACCACCCACCTGCCTCCTAACAGGGGCTCCTTTGACGTGGAGCCTGTTCCTTCCTTTCTTCTCTCTCTCCCTCATGAGCCCTTCAGACCTTCCTGTGCCTTGATGAGTTATAGAAAGTGCTCAAACCAGATTAACTGCCCCACTGTTCTCGGCTAGATGGCCTGGCTGAGCCCCTCCGTGTGGAAATTGTGGAACTGCCGATATGGCTCGTCTGCCCGCTTTCCTCAAGCAGAGAGCTGAGGGGCAGCCTTGCTTCTCTCCCCGTCATTCCGGCAGGTCGCCACGTTTGGCTGACTCAGTGACAGCCTCCCGCGTCTCTCTGTTTCTCGCCTCATCTGGTTATGGCTCAGGATCTTTCACCCACAGTGTTTCATTTCTGCCCTCCCTGCCTGTCTTCTTGCCCCATCCAGACCACGCCACGTAAAACCGCCTGGCGATGCCCGAGGTAAAGGTGAGCCTCCAGGGCACAGCCCTTCTCAGTTTGCTTCCAGCTCTTCCCTCTGGGGCCCACCTCACTCACAGGCTCACGCCGAATGGGAGGCCACTCCATGGTCCCAGGCTCTTCGCTCCTCATTTGCTGTGTCACCCGAGGGCGGAAGCTGTGTCCGCCTTGTCTGCAGCTGTCTCTCCTGGAACGTAATGTTTATTCAGCACATATCTATTGAACAGATTAACAAATACGTAGAAGATCCTGTTCGGATGTAGTATCTCCTGTGACGCCTTCCCTGCCTTCCTTAGTCAGGGCTATTCTTGCCCTTCTCTCCATCCCTGTGTGCTACGCTTGTCTCTTTTGTTGCACTTACAGAATTTCGTGTTCTTGTTCTGCACACTGGACTGTGGGAGAGTCTTTGGAGCGCCTTGATTGTGTGTTCTTAGCGCTGCGGTCGGCGCTCAGGTTCTCAGCAATGTCTGTCGAGCGGGTAGATGGGTGGGCAGGTAACCCTGGAATGCAGAGTCTCAGGGCAGAGGTCTCTGAAACTTCTGTTACCACCAAATCGCTCTCCCTTAAGACACCTTTCTTTCTCTTGAGCATTCAATGCTTCATTTCTGTCAAAGGCCTCCAGATAATCCTTCATGACAAACACGGACAACTTTCTGATTACACCTACTTTGAAAAAAGCCCCGCGTTGCAGAATGACTTTTGCAAGTATTTTTATTTTTGCATATATCAACTTATAATATCCTATTGGCACAGGCCCAAGAGAAATGCTAAAAAGCCGAAGGGGTTGCATTTCTTCAGAGAGATGTTAATGCTTCTTTCTAACACATCTAAATTTATTAATCTCAATTCTTTATGGAAGTCTTGAACTGAAAGTAAAAGATTAAGGTGTGCCGTCATGGGATGGGTGGCACCAGCTGTTCCTGCTTCTGATGGGTTTGCAATCTCATGAAGGATTTGGGAAAGATATCTCAATCAGTGACTGAGATATCTTCAAAAACAAATTGTTTTCAACTGCCAGGAGACCAGAAGATTTCAAATGGCTTTAAAAAATGCCTTGTGGCCTCAGGACCATTTTTTTTTTTTTTAAACAAAATAGAAATAAGACAGATAAGAGCAGAATCTGGGCGAAGGGGGAGATCTATGGGTACCTTCTCAGTGGCTTTGAAGAAACGTGGTTTGAAAACCATTACATGAAATATGGGCAATAATGATCCTGCAGAAACTGATGCTTTAAAAAGACTATTGATAACATATCAGATCCTCCCAAAGTCCCCCGTCTTCTCCATATTTTACCCTTTAATACAGTTGATGAGACTGAGGTCTCGCCGTGGGAAAAGTGGGAGGCAGCATGAGAACACTCAGAGTATAAGACCGTTTCAGCTTTAAATCCTGGCCCTGCCTCTGACTAGTGGTGGTATCTTGCGCAAGACAAATAAGTTTTCGTCTTCTCAAAGTTCTTACCTATATGACGGATCAAAGAATAACGCTTCCCTGAAAGCTGAGTCAGTGCCGGGCCGGGATGAACTAAGTGAGAAAGTAGATGCAGAGGGATCATCTGTTCTGTGCGCTTGTGCACAGTGAAGGACCAGTGACTGTTAGTGGCAGT
Organism: Pteropus medius; assembly: GCF_902729225.1. Classification (NCBI taxonomy): domain Eukaryota; kingdom Metazoa; phylum Chordata; class Mammalia; order Chiroptera; family Pteropodidae; genus Pteropus; species Pteropus medius. The sequence goes on along the minus strand of NW_024350924.1, from coordinate 1,570,791 downwards.
GCCGTCCCTCTTGGATTCTGTCCTTGCCGCGGTTTGTCATTGTTCCTGTTGGGAGGGACAGAGCTGTAATGTAAGCCTGTGACTTTTTCCACTGATTCCGTTTTATTTCCTCTCTGGATTTTCTCCTAAAGTCCGGTAAGCTATTTCTGACTGTTGCATTTACTGCCTAATAGACCGTGATCTGTCCGTTGTCTGTCTGTTTCAGTGAGACCCACGTGGAGGATGAAGAAGGTCTGTATGACTGTGTGTACGGGGAAGATGAAGGCGGAGAAGTCTACGAGGACTTAATGAAAGCCGAGGAAGCCCATCAGCCTGTAGGACTTTCACTTGCCTTTTGCTTTTTAAAGTCGCTCTGAGTATTTGATTAGGAAAGTGATTATTTGAAAAACTCATTCTGCTGGAATAGTTTTTGTTTTCTTTTTTATTTTGCTTGTTATGCGATTATAACTATATAACCATGACGCGTTTTTGCATTCGGAGACATAAAAACGTGGCGTTTTACAATTCAAAACAACCATGAGGAATCTCTGGTCTGATCCTTTCATTTTACTAGTAAAGAAACCAAGTCTGAGGGACAAATGACATGTCACTCAGCTAAATAATGGCAGAGGAGCAAAAGAACATAATTTCAGGGAGTCATGAAATTGTATTGTTACGACAGGAAATCTCTTACAAAGCAGGTAAATCTTAAAATTTGATGCAGCAGAAAATATATGTTAAAGAATATTTCTTCACATTTGTTGGAGTTGACACGAAGTATTTTTCTCTTCTGTTTTATTATCAGTCTCCTAGCATTTTTACTATTTTATAAACTTAGTTTTAGATATTGTCATCATCGGTATGGACCCCCACAGCTTTATCTGCCATTAAAATGTGTAAAATACTCAGAAATAAGTGTGTACTTTGAATAATTTTCTAACTCATAATTTGAAACAAAAAAGAGTCAGTTGCTTAGGCTCGATTAATGCATTTTTTTTTTTTTAAATATAAAAGCCTTTCATCAGCTGGGTGGCGGTTTAGGGTTCTTCGGTGCTTTGATGCTTTTGCTCAGCTTTCTTTTTGCCCCCACCTTTAATAAAAAGGTGGCGGGTTGTCCGGGGTCCCAGACAGGGGGCAACAGCTTCGATAGGCTGGAAACGAGTCACTTGGCCTGTGTTTGGTAAATGTAATTAACGTGTCCTTTACCCCACTGCATGAGCTGACAGGACACTTGTGGCAGCATCTTAGGAGTGTTTTTAGGTAACAGACTTTCATTTGTACTCCCTGTAATTTTTCATCAGCTGCTTTGGGTACCAGCAAGTTCTTCAGTGTCTCTCCCAAGGGCAGGCTTCACTCGGCTGACAGTGCTTGTTGTTTACCTGGGTCAGGGTTAACAGAACAGTAATTTAAATGCGTTGGGCCCTTCTTGTGAACTCCTCAAGGTGTTAAGTGCTTTACATGGGCTGTCTCATTTCCAGCTCCTTGGTGTTGCTATTGTAATTCAATTTTATAGGTGAGAAAATTCAGACGGAGAGAATTCGTGTAACTTGTTCACAATAATAAGCGAATAACAGCAACACTGGTTCTTGAACCCAATTCTATCTGATCTCCAAAACTTTGATCTTCATGCTATGCTCCGCTACTTCCAGTCTTAAACACTTAGTGAAATGGCCAAACACCAAGATGTTAACTCTTAAAAAATATTTTCAGATTTTTACTTACCGAATATTATTATATTATTTTTGCGATTATGTCTATAGCACTTGTAAAGTGCACTGTACGTTAAGAAAACTTTATCACACCATTTGTGATGTTCCCGATTCGATAATTTTCATAGTAAAAGAGATGTTTCAGTTTAAAGAGAGTGTCTGTATTCACAAGTGTATTTTTAATTATCTAAAACTTTTTCATTTACGTCGTTCAAAGTTAAAAAAAAAGCCAAGGTACTTCACAAATGCAGTTAGATGTATATTTCAGTTGTGTGTTTTATTAGGATAGAAAGCTTAAGAAAACCAGCAATGATTTTGATCTCTTCGCACCTTCTACCAGAGAGATTAATACGTAAATTTGATTACATAATTTTAATTTGATAATTCTAATTTCAGAAATGTCTGGAAAATGACATACGAAGTTGCTGCCTAGCAGAAATTAAGCAAACGGAAGAAAAATATACAGAAACCCTGGAGTCAATAGAAAAAGTAAGTCATCGTGTATCACCCTTGATGTCCCAACATTGCCTTATGTAGTTAATGTATTAGCCTCAGTGTTTCTCCTATGTGTGTGTATTCTAATTTTCGGTAGAACTTTGGATTTAAAGATCTCAAAGCGGATTTCATGATTCCACAACTGTTTATTGATATCTTAGTGCCCGACTGGCCCTGTTCTTGGGACTGAGACGATAGCAGTGAACACAATAAAACCTGGTTCTCATGACACTTTCTCTGTCGTAGGAGGGGTTGTAATTTAAGTAAATAAGTATGCCAGATGGTGATAATTCTCTGAAGAAACATAAGGCAGAAGAAAGGGGCAGAGAGTGATGGGGGCGGGCTGGGTTTATTTTATGTGGAGTGGTGATGGAAGGTTTCTATGATAAGATCATATTTAAAGCGGACAGCTGAGTGAATTGAGGGAGCAAGCCATGCAAATACCTCAGGGATGACAACTCCTGGGAGAAAGGCCCTGAGATGGGACTATGTTCAGTGTGCTTCAGGGAACAGCAGCAGCCCAGGCGGCCGAAGCAGAATGAGTGTAGGGAGCAGTGGGGTCAGAGAGCAGGTGAGCCAGCCGGCCGTGCGGAGCAGGGAGGCACATCTAGCTCCAAGCAAGGGTGCTTTGAGCAGCAGAAGTGGTGGGATCTAATGTAAATTTTTAACAGCTCTTTCTAAGCCTTTGTCAGGTAAGGGAAAGAAACTGGGAGAGAAGCTAGAAGGCTATTGCAGTAATCGAGTCGATAGGAAATGGTGGTATTGGTGGAATTGGTAAGGAGCGGCCAGATTCTGAGTCAATTTGAAAGTACAGCTAACTGGTTCTGGTGATGAATTAGGTAGGAGAGAGAGCAAGTAAGAATGCTGGGTTTTTAGCATGAGCAGTTGTGGGAATGGCGAAGACGGAGACTGAGCTGGGGAAGGGCAGGTTTGGGAATCACAGGTCTGTTGGAACGTACTAAATTTGCAGTATCTGTTAGCTTCGAGGGACACGTGTCGAGGAGGAAGTTAGAGATACGAGTCCCGCGGTCAGGGACCTAGGCGAGATCACCTAAGGAATGAATGTTAATCGAGAAGATGTTTGAGGTCAGGTCCGGCACTTCCACATTTAGGAAAATGAGAGGCAGGGGAAAGTTTTGGAAGTTTAGCAAAAGAGATGAGGGTACGGAAGAGTTGCTAAGGAGAATGGGAGCAACTTGGCTAGGAAGATGTAGTAGGATTACGTAGCGTTATAGACCGGTTCAGTTTTGTGACTGTGTTTAGCATTAGACTATGAACATAGTTCATATTTAACTTTTTAGGCACAGGCACTAAATATGTGGCAAGCTAGATTTACCAGGGCATTTCTTTTTCCAGAAAAGTACGGTGGAAGAAGAGAGGGTACAGGTATATGCAGGGACGTGATTCTGATGATGGTTTGTGGAATGTAAACCGGGTCAGGAGGGAGGTGGGGATGTGAGAGATGTGAGTTGGTCAGTGGATTGGTGGACCCAGTGGCGCTGAAGAATCCCCTGAGGGAATGAGCCCCAAAGGTGGGAAGTAGTGGTCAGAGAGCTGATTTGCTTGAAATTAACGCTACGGAGCATTTGCAGTTGTTGATAATGAACTAGGTCTTGGGAGACGAGCACAAGAGCAGGGAGCTGAGCTTGGCTGGGGCACAAGACTCTCAGAGCTCAAGGACCTGGAAGGCCAGGCCGTCGAAAGGATCATCTGTCCCAATACTGAGATCGCTAAGAAAGAAGATGGGAGTAATAATGGAAAGAGATATGGTAGACCAGGAATTAAAATTCCCAGGGCAGGAGGGGAATAATTGCATCAGCAGATTATTGATCTCAGGGATCTAGAATCTCCACAAAGCATTCGAGGGACATTTCCTATCAGTCCTCAAAGAAATCTCCAAGTTGCTGCCGTTTTCTGCCAATTCAGCCGATGGCGTTGTCTTTTCCTCTTACGTTCCGAAGCACTGATTGCCCAAGCCTTTTATTTTATTCTTTAAATATATTCACTTGTGTTTATGTCTTTCTATCTCTGTTCAAGTGTAAAATCTTTAAGATAGAGAAAATAGTTTTTGCCTCTTTTTTGGTATTGACAAACCGTTGACTTTCAATAAATACTTATTGTTGATAAAAATCTGTTATATAAATTAGAATAAGTCACGCTTAATTATTACTTCTGTCTTCTCTTCTGGTAGTATTTCATGGCACCACTAAAAAGGTTTCTGACAGCAGCGGAATTTGATTCAGTATTCATCAACATTCCCGTAAGTAAAAATATGCTAGCTAAAACTGGCGTACCTCTATAAAATTGTTGTTTTCTTACTGGGTACCAGTCCCTATTTTAATATTCTTCTGTGTTCTTTAAGAATTTTGACCCTATTTTTTGCCTCCTGAGTTCTTATAACCATATTTCCTAGAAATAGCTGATGTGTAATCTCTTTAACCAAAAGTCAGTCAAAGCGCATACAGAACACACGTGGGTGGGAATCATGGATTCTCCTTAATTGCTTGTCATGATGAGGTAATCCCGGTTAAACGACCCCCGGTCCTCCTGTCTCTTTGTCTTGTGGGAGTCCCCTGCTGCCCACACCCTGCTCTGTCATCCTCCAGCCCCGCCACTCCATCGCGTGGACACTGCCCTGACTCCATCGGTCTCCTCCACTTCCTGCCATTCCTCCACTTTCTTGGTGTCACCCTGTTCTGCTTGTAGTTGTGGCGACCTTGGTTTCTGTTTCTGAGATACACTCCTTCCTTATGATTGAACAGTCTATTTTAATGGTTAATACGTGAGGAGCTTATTTTTTTTTTTTAGTTTTATAGCATTTTTTTTTCAGAATGCCTTCAATTATGTTGAATCCAAAGTAAGTACTCAGAAGGCCAATCAATCATGCTGTGCCCAGCGAGATATGTTAGGCTAGACTCAAGCTCTCAGAACTCTAGGACTGGCTTTGGTTGTAGTATATAGCTTTTGTGTACGGGTTTGTTTGTATCACCTGATCGGTCCCTTGCATTTGATTCTGCATGTTCAGTGTTGATGTGTACCAGTCATTAGCTCTGGCATGTTGTCCTGGTCCTTGATTTTGGCCAAATGAAGACATTCTCATTGATTTGTAATGTAACAGGAAGAGAAAGGTCACAGTGTCGGATGAATGTTTAGGATAAACCAAACCGCACATTTTAGGAAGATAAGGATCTGGAACCGCCTAAATCCCATCACTATAACTTAGGATCCATTAACAGTTCTCACTCTTACGGCTTTTCCATGCTCCCCAACAGAATGACAGGGCTCGCAGATTCCTGTTTCATTTCTGCCCCACTGAGGAAAGGGCATGCTGTCGGGTCAGCATGAGCTGCAGGGTACATGGGAAGAGGAAGCGGGAGGAGGGGCATCTCCATTAGAATTTCCTCATTTCCTGGCTGTGACATGTATTTGCTGCCTGACTGAAAATTACTTGCTTATCAGGAAAAATGTGAAATTCTGACTTTTGAGATGCTCTCATACACTGCCTAGTACCCTTTACTTGCCCCTTATTTATGCCATGAGTTGGTTTCAAGTAATTGAGTCTGATTGTTAGCTTAGCACGAGGACACTACTAATTGACCAAAATACAGATCTGCATTTTTATATCCTAAGGACATGAATCATTACTCATCTTGTCAATAAAACATGAAGCACTTGGGTAGTTTTATTTAAAAATTTAAAGTGATTACAAAATGAAAATGGGCTGTACATATTTTTATATAAGGAATAAATTACCCCTTAATAACTAAGTGAATAACTAGCTAAATAATTTCTTTTTTCACAGGACACTGATGTTTTGAATCAAGTCTGACACGGTCATTTCCCACGTGCATGGCCAGTCTCTCTCCCTCCTCTCCCCTCCCCTCTCTTCCTGGTCTCTCTCTTCCTCCCCCACCCCTTTCTCCTGCTCCCTTTTCTCCTCTCTTTACTGATTGTAGAGGGCTTATATATTTAGGATATTCAGCATACCTTCGAATGGCAAGATTAGCAACAATAGGGATTCTGGGTTTGGGGTGATTTTTTTTTCCTTCCGATTCCCAACTTTCTTTGACATTGTTTTCTTTTCTAAGGAACTTGTAAAAGTTCATCGGAACCTAATGCAAGAGATTCATGATTCCATTGTAAATAAAAATGACCAGAACTTGTATCAAATTTTCATTAACTACAAGGAAAGGTAACTTCTGAATTTTAAATGTGTCACTATTAGTTGGTAATTATAGTGAGAGTTGGTGTTAAAATTGCTCATAAATAGATATTACTACTGTTTATTAAGATACTACCTGGGGAGTAATTAGAATGTGGAACAGTTAACCTCTGGGTGGTGGTTTGACCTCTATATGTGTATCAGGAAAAAAAAAAAAGAAAGAAAAAAAGAAGAAAGGACAATACTTTCGCATTGGAAATCAGTGCAGATTCTTTTTACAGACCCTGTCACTCTTGAATTCGATAGATTTCGGCAAGTTCATTTTAACTCTTGGAGCCTCCTTTTCTTAGTCTATAAATGTTAACAGTAGATTAGCTGGCATCTAGTCTAGTGCTGTTTCCAACTCTAATATTTTATAATTCTTTATTTTGGAGTATTTGATTCCCAGCTAAAGGCAATCTTCCTTTCTAAGTTAAAAAAAAAAAAATCTGAACAACTCACATGAATTAAAGTTCCAAGGACTTTTGCTTCAAATACAGTTCTCTCTTTTTAAATCAAGCACTATGGTTCTTGGCACTGACTAAGAAATGGCTAATGAATTGCTTCCCATCAACAATTAGATCAACATCAACTGATTAGTAGTTTCTTTCTAATGGAGAATTAAAAAAAATAATAAGTTACCCAGCCTCTTCGCAAAATGTCTGTTATTCAGAGATGCCCTTCCTGAAGCAGGCTCAGACTCTATGCGGTATGACTTCTAGCCAGCACAGTCAGGTCTCTCGTTCCCACTTTTTTGATAATGCATTTTGCAAATGAGAAAGTAGGAAGGAGTAAGGTTTATTGATGAATGGAATTGTAAGTAGTGATTACCATAAAATTGTAGTATAAAATAAAATGGCTTCTGAGTGAGTAAACAGTAAAAAGTTGACCTCTAAAAGAACTTTTTACAAAAATTTAATTTTCAATTGCAATTGACATACAATATATTAGTTTCAGGTACAACATAGCAGTTAGACATTTATATAATAAGAACTTGGACATTTAAAATTTTGTTTTGTGATACATATTTGTACTCAACATTCACAGTCATAAAGCTAGTTTGTAAAATCTGCCTGCCATACACATGTATGTGGAATTAATCCATTCAAATTTAGAAATAAGAATCAGTCCTTTTTAATACCATAAATATAAGTGCTAGTCATTCTCTGACTGTGTGGTGTGTGTTAAAAAGAAAAAAAGAAAAGCTGAGGTTCAGAGACATTATGAATAAATTTGCCAAGGGCTACCTGGGTACTGAGAGGTGCAGGACATGTAAAATGTGCTTTAATTCTTCCTAGCCATGATTTTAAATAGGTGGAAATTCTGCCTCTTTCTTCTTCCACATTTTGTCCTTATTGTCCTACAATTTCCTCCCGTCTTTTTCCCTTTCAGGTTGGTTATTTATGGGCAGTACTGCAGTGGAGTGGAGTCGGCCATCTCCAGTTTAGACTACATTTCTAAGACAAAAGAAGATGTCAAACTGAAATTAGAGGTGCCTATTTACTTTTGCTTCTTTATGAAATAAAAGAAACCATTTCGTGATCGATGCAGCTATAAATTTTCTCTTATATTCTAAATATAATTTCATGTCAATTTTATAAAATATATTAATATATAGCTCTATAAATGATATGATGGTAGTAATAATAGTAGTGAAATCTAAGACTATGGCTCTGTGTTTTACACACATGATCTTATTAGATCCTCATGACTCTGAGATATATACAGTTAATTTTTTATGGCTGAGGATGGCGAGGTGCAGAGAGATTATAAGTAATTTGCTCAGGGCACGTAGGTAGTAAGAAGTGCTGGATGAGTAAGACACATGAGATAATGTATATGTAAATTTAGAATGTTGATTAAAAATATAAGGCATTTACAGGCATATGTATAAAAAGGGCATTGCTATTGCCCATGAGAAAGAAGACAAGACAGACACAAGTATGATAAGATTAAATAGTATATGACAAGCACTAATTGAGAGGGCCCCAGAAGTAAGATGGAACGATCTCTTCAGTATATGTAGAATATGGAAGACTTCTCTGAAGAGTTAGCATGTGAGTTCGGTCACTGAAGAATGGGTTGAATCTTGACAGATGAGATTCCTTGGAGAGCATTCTGGAAGAATTGGGTTGTCTTGACCAGAAGAGTCAAGAAAGTTTGAGAAATGGCGAGTAAGCCTGTGTAGACAGAGTATCTGATATCAATGGAAAAGAAATCTGGAAGCTGTGTTAAGTGTTTTTTTCCCATCATTTTTTTTCCCCCACAGGAAGAGTGTGCACTTTCAAAGAACTTTTAGAGAATGATTATATGTTATATGAATTAAGATCTCAAATATATTATCCATATGTTTAGATTTTGTTAAATTTCAGGTAGAGATATATAAGTTGACTCTTAAATGGCTGAGTGTGGCCTCGTTGGCTCTGTACTGTTGCTTTTGCAATTTTTTGTTCAGTTTAGCAGTGAGGTCAGGTGATAAACGGGGGAAAAAGTGGCAGATGATTTCAGAATCATTATTTTGGCATGTCTGGTATGATTTCATAACTTCTAACTCCCACAAAGGGGAGCTATTGGTCAGAAAGTTTGCCCATCAACAGGCTACTCTATATCATGGATCTTCTTTCCTTAGCTCTTACGATCCTTATGTCCGGTGGTGGTTTGAGTCACCACTGAATAACATCCTGACAATCTCGTTAGCATAAAGGGTTTCTGCCCCTCCGGAGAATAGAGCCTCGTAAGTGCAGAACTATAAGCCAACTTGGCTCAAATTAAAATATGATAAGATAAAACTTATAACTAGTTCCTAATAGGGCTACCATTAAAGCAGTTTTTTTTTTTTTAAATGAAGATATAAAATTCTGGCTCAACAGGAGTCAGCAAGTTGTCAATCAACCCTCCATTATGTTTTTGGCATTGTTTGAAAGTTCCTGTCCCTTCTCTGAGTCACTGTCAAAGTCCTGCCCAGTGATGATCCTTGGGACCCTTGGTGCATGGTTTCTGCATTTACTATCGCTTGTAGAGGGAGAGAGGACCTCAGGCTGTGCGTGAAAGGCCCAGGCGAGGTACTGCTGCTGTCCTGTCCTCACTGGAAGAGCCCTCCTCTGTGGGTCTGGTTAGGAAGCATTTAACCAGGTCCTTACTGTGACACCTTAGCGAATATACTTGGCTGGAAACTGTCTTCTGCAAAGCCTAGCATGGTGAAGGGAAAGCTGCCTGATTCTTGGTGTCTCTCCTATGCCTTAACGTCTTCTTCTTTGTGGTTAGTTTTGCTTTTGTTGACTTCAGTCTTTTTCTTCTCAACTTTGGAACCAAGATAACATGTGATAAAAGGTATTAGAGTCTCTTTATCTTGCCCTGGAAGCTGACTCCTATCCCATTGTATTTTCTTCTCAGTTATAACTGGAGTTTAGGCTAAGCTCAGGACTGAATGTTTTAGAAGAACCATTTCTATCCTTTATTTACTCTCAATGATGATAAGCATTTTACACCTGAGTCTCAGGCCCGGAGTTATAGGACACAATGAGCAATGTCAATTTCTTTGCTTCCTGAGTCTATAACTTAGAACTTAAAGGAACTGATTTTGTTCCTCAACAGTTTTATACTGACTTCCATAGCATAACAAAGTGAATTTTAAATATATGACGTTTCAGTTCCTAGCACTGTGTTAAGATGGCATATGTGAAGTTTAAGATATAGACTCAATTCCAAGGAGCTTAAAATGCAGCTGGGAGATGAGACCCATTTATTATAGTACTATTAACCTCCTATGCGAGACCCACGATCCAGAACTGTCTACAATCTGTAAGAGCAAGAAATCGGTTGAAATAGTTATCCTTCCAGTGAAATGCAGCAGTTGACGAGACATGAGCTAACATATCAGGACGTGTCCCCAGTTCCTGCTTCAGATCTGTAGTCAAGCACTCATTAAGTCATCGTGGCTCTTAGAGCTGGTGGTGTTTGCCTTATAGCTCCTGATGATATATCCTTCTGTGTGCCAGAAAAGCTAGGTGTGGACAAAGCCGAAACAAACTCACGAGCTAAGGAGCATTTCCTTGAACACAGCTCCTTCCCTGAGCTGGAAAATTCCTTGGTCTGGGATGTGCGATTGTCTGAGGATTTTGGATTTATTAAATTGCCTGCTAATAATATTTTTATGGAACTTTATTGTGTCTGTTTTTTTGAACTCCACAGATGTGTGAGAAACAGTAAAATCAAAAAAGCAACTTGTTCAAGGTTACACAGCCAAGAGTTGCCAAACTCGATTTAAATTCAGGCTTTGACACTTCAAAGTACTTTTCTCAAAGTCATAGTTAATGTCAAAAGAGCAAACGAGTCAATACTATTTTGAGATAAACTTTTAAGAAAGAAGAGTGTGAGATTAAAAAAATAAAATCAGAGGTTTTTAAAACTTTGAATCCAATGTTAGGTTTATATTTTAGCATATTTTTGGAGTTAATCATTCCATGTCATTCAGTTCAACAAATATTTATGAAGCAAATACTAGATTCTTAGAGGCATAAAGGACACATTGGGGAAGATATTATGTGCAATAATAATTAAAAGACCCACAAAGCACAGAGGGAGAACACCATTTCGATTGGGATTATTATTAAAGGCTTGGAAGTATAGTTCCTGAAGAGGATGATGAATTTTGCTGAGACTGGAAAAAACACAGGGCAGTCAGAGAGAACAGAATGAACCAAGGCCTGATGGTGGGGAAGGCACATGGCGGGTCGGATGGGGAGGGACTTGTTCCTGACGCCTGGCCCACAGGCCCAGTGGGGGAGATCGATGGAAGGTAGAGCTATGAGGTTACGTGCAGAGGACCCTGGAGGACCCTTACAGGAAATCATTTTCATGCATAAACTAGTTCTGTGTATTAGTTCACATTTAGAATTCAAATGCTACAATATTTGTTTGTTTTTTTTTAAATTGAAGATACTTTCTATTTTTTAGAAAGAAGACTTGTTAAGGAAAATAACATTATTATATAATAACAGTTTTATTTATGGCATTTGCATTTTTAATTGTTTTGTGACTCTCTTTGATGAAACTAACAAAGATTTAAAAAAACATTTTAAAAAAACATTTCATTAGGAATGTTCCAAACGAGCCAATAACGGGAAATTCACTCTTCGAGATTTGCTTGTGGTTCCTATGCAGCGAGTTTTAAAGTATCACCTTCTCCTCCAGGTATGTAACTTAACACTGTTTGTCTGTTAATTTGTTCATTCATATATTCATTTATTCATTTATTCAACAAAGCATTAATGAATCATCAACTCTGAGCCAGATACTCCATATTTGGGGCCTGATCCCCTTACAATTTTCAGTCATTAGTATAACTAAGTGGGAAATAACAGAACAGCTGGAAACTTTTTCTTCCTTTTAGCAAAGATGATTCTCTATCTTCCATAAAGTCACATTTTATGTCCTTCAAACAACTGGCTCCAAAAAATTAGAATTAAAAAACAAGACAAAATGAAAAGATCCCTGCAATTGACTTTTCTGTGGTTAGCAGTATCATTTATTGGACTCTCAGTGTTGAAATACGTGTGAATTTTGCAGGTTAATTGTATTAGACCTTTGGCCTTATAACCCTAAAGTAAGGAGGATTGTGTCACATTCTGTGTTGCTTTCTGCTATAGTAAATTACAATAAGACTGCATTTATTGTGAAATGATTCTTGTTATAACCCAAAGCTTATGGTTTCCGCGGTTAGTCCTCTAATGAGGGTGGAGAGTCTTATAAATTTCATTTGATAGCTGCACCAAGAGACTCATTAGTTCTGCTCCAAACAAATGTCTTACAGTATTAGTCTGTCAACTCTGCTGATGCTTGTGCAATGTCATTTAAAAAAGATCTACTACCTATATGTGAAATATAATTTTGAGTCTGCTGTGCTTTGTACATCTTGTATATTAAATTTCTTGAACTGTAGCCGCAAAATTATTAGTCATATCTATTTTTGTTCTACTGAGAAATCAGAAAAAGTCAAACCCTGATTATTTCTTAAAAATGCATTAAAACATTTATGAGGCCTAAACTCAGAGCAACTTAATCAAATTGGATTTTATTAAAAAATAATAAGGAAGACTTAGGCAATCAGTTTCTGAGACATCGTGGAACTAAAAACATGTCCAAAATAAGATAATAATTTATTTTGCAACTTTGGTTTAGTCAAATATCAATTGAAGAATTTAGAAGGTGCAATTTTCAAGAAACATCTATTCGTCGCTTGTAAGGTTTTAGGCAGACTTATAAAAGTATAAAATATGACTATACCTTTATGAAATTCAGCGAACTTTTCTAATTTCTCTTGGATTGTTTTGTATTTTAAATTTCAAAAGTACGTTCAGTTCCATGAAAAGCAAGCTGCCAAGTACAACACAATGTTATGATAGTATGCAGAGGGACAGAGGTGGTACAAATAAAGGCCTAGTTATTTATGCCAAGGAGACTGGAAACTTAGAGGCCTCTGTCATAGAAAGCTTCACGGAGGAGTGATGCTTGAATTGGGCTTTGAAGGAAGAATAAGAGTTTGACAGGTGGATCAGAGAGGAAGGCCGTTCTAAGGAGAGAAAGCAGTATACCTCATGGGATCAGATATTAGAACGTATTTTGAGAATTGTAGTCAATTTAGTGTGCAGAGAATGTAGGTTGCGTGGGTGGAAGTAGAGAAGTTGGGAGAGGTTTGCAGAATTCAGATCATGATGGGCTAAGGGGTACGGATGACAACCCCATGACTCCGTGAGCATCACAGAAGTCTAATTAGGGTAGAGACGGGATCTGATTTACACTTTAGAAACCTGACTCTGATGTCAGTATTGTGAATAGATTGCAGAGAGGAGAGACTACAAGTCAGAAGCCTATTCTAATGGTGCATTTGAAAAAGACCTGAACCAAGGAAGTGGCAGTAAAGATTTCAAGGGGAAGGATCAAAGTGAATATCACCATAACGTGGTGAGAGGGGAGTCTGGGGTACGTTTCAGCTTTTGGCATAAGCGGTTACACTGGTGGGGGGGCCATCATTCAATAAAACAAAAACAGGGTCAGGGGTAAGATGCATGAAGTTTGTATGTGTTGGATTTGAGGGCTTGTGAGATATCCAGGTCGAACTGTTGGACATAGGAGGCTGGGACTCAGGCGTGAGTTCCGGGTTGAGCACATTCATTTAAGAGCGATTGTCCCATTAGGTGATAGCTGATGTTACGATAAAATTTGTAGAGTATGTAAATTAAGTATAACAAGACTAAGGTGAAAACCTAGAGAACAGTAACTTTTTAAGGTGCAGATGAAGAAGAAAGTATGGAAGACTGATGAATGGGCAGAAATTGAAGGGGGACAGCAAATGACAGTAACAGCAGCACACAGGAAGTCTTAGTGTCTGTGAAGCCAAAGGAAGGTGTAGTCATCAGAACCAAAGCTTGACGGAAGCCAAGTTTGACACGAGTGAAAAGTGGCAGTTCAGTTGTCAAGAAGAGGACCTTTCATTACATCTGGGAATAGAATTCAGGTCCATTTTTGAAAGAAAAAAGTTTCCCATCATTGTCTCGTGTTCTTTTGGCGTCTTTATGGTGTTCTTTTAGTTATTTTTCTCGGAGTTTGATTTTTGATGAAAATAGAGCCTGGTGACATCAGACATCATATTAAGGTGTGTCATAAAATGATAAATGTAACAATGGTAAAAAATGATAAAATTATTAAACGTTATTTTCTTCTGTTTTGACGTTAATCTGATGACAGTAGTACTAAACTATATCTTCCAATTAGGAACTGGTCAAACACACTGCCGATCCTGTAGAGAAGGCAAATCTGAAACTGGCTCTTGATGCCATGAAGGTAAGGCAAATGTGTCATTAACCTGTATTTCTTATTCTTGCCTAAAAACAATAGAATATAAACTGCTAATACATATGTATGATATTCTAATATAATATATCTACATCTGTAATATAACATATGTCAGTGTTTGTATAGTTTTGTTTTTCGTGGGGAGAGCTGGATATTTTTAACTGAAATAGATACCCTTGCATGGATTTAATTGGTTTCAGTTTGGGTTTCTATTTTCAGGTAAATCTGAAAATGAAGGACTATAAGTAGATAAAGGCAGACTTTTTGAATATATTGGGGAATCTATAATCCCTAATTTCTATGTTAATCCCTAATTTCTATGTTATTGCCTTTGAAAGAAATAATTTTTGCCCTTAAAATATAAGCAAATATGTTCTCAAAAATAAAACGCCCATATGACTCTGCTGAGAGCAGTAATTACTCACCTGTGTCCCTGTGCCAATTTCATCATTGGCTCTACTGTTTAGCTGATTTTATTTTTTAAAAATAATTTTAAAAATTCAGTATAGTTGATATACAATGTAATATTTGTTTTAGGTGCACAGTATAGTGGTTTGACATTTTTATACCTTACAATGTGATCACCCCACTAATTCTAGTAATAGCTGTTTAGCTGATTTTAGTACTCTGTCAGGAAACATCACACAATAATTTATTGTAGACACATCTTACGAAAAGTCAGCCTTTCATTTAAAAAAAGTTAGGAACCGCTTTCCTGTCAGCATTATGTTTCTGCTGTTGCAGGTGAATTTAAGAGGATAGAGAAATAAAAACAACAACAAGAAAAAAACCCAGAAAACAGGAAAATCTAGAACACATATAATAAAAATAGCTAGTTACAGTGTGGAGAGATAAGCTAATGTTTCCTCAAAAAAATGAGAAAAGACATTTTAAAATACGTGAGGGCGCATGGAGACACGTGGCCAGCGTTGCTCGTTCACTTTAATTCATCTAGTGCTCTTTGGTTTCTCTCACCTCCTTTATTAACTCTTCACCGTGGAACTGTCTTCCTTGGCTGAATGCTCTCAGGAACTAAGACACCAGCTGGTTGCAGAAAATAGTCCTGCTACATTTGTTGTCTAACCTTTACTTACTTTTTTCTCCCCGCTAAGGCTTCATTATTGCCTGTATTCTAACCCGTGTCAAATACAATTCTCTCAAAGTCAGTTTTAAAAGCGTTTGGAATTTATATTCTCCTGACTTAGTTCCCTCTCTGTTCTTCTGGGGGAGGAGGGGATGTTTTGCTTGTTTTTGTTTTTTATTCTTACTCTTCTGGGGGTGGTGGTGGGGGGGGCGTGGGGGGCCTGGTAATCGGCAGCTCTTCAGTCTTCCCAGCTGTAGTCCAGACATTTTTAACTCGCCTTTGAGATGCAGTTTTGATTGATAGGGCGTTCATTTTATTGTCATTGAAAAGTTGTGGTATACTTTTGCCGTTAATGAAATTAATGATGTGTTTTCTTTCAAACAGTTCTCATCTCTTCTCCGATCTTATACTGCCTTCTTTTTTGTCCCCGTCTCTTTATTCTTTAGGACTTGGCACAATATGTGAATGAAGTGAAGAGAGATAATGAGACACTTCGTGAAATTAAACAGTTTCAGCTCTCTATAGAAAATTTGGTATGTAATTATCATTCCATCCAGCTTTCCTAACCCATAAATTGGGGAACATTCCAGAAGTTGTTTTTGAAGAAAAAATAGTTCACCTTCAAGTTTTTGTTGTTCTCGGTTTTTTGCTATTCCCATTCGGCAGCGTCCACATGGATGCCTAAGTGGCAGCTGTGACATATCATTGTCCAGGGATTTTCTGCCATCGCTTGTCCCTCTCACCTTAATCACACAGTGCCTCTTCCCCCAGCAGTCTGAATTCTAAACATTGGAGTCTATTTTTTTCTTTTCTTTCCTCACACCCTTACATATTCATGGGTGATTCCCGTTAACTTATTCATTTTAATGTATATTTACTGGATGACTACTGCGTGCCAGCCATTTTGCTTGGGGCTGGGCTGCTGCTCTGAACAACATCGTCTCATGGTTGAGGAGACAGCGAGGAGAGAGTTTGAAAATGCTACCCTGACGTTAATGCCGTGAACAGGGAGCTGCAACAGAGGGCGATACGGGAAGTCCTAGTTTAGGTGGTTAGAAAAAGTCCTTCTGAGTCATTCGCCTCTTGAACTTGAAAGATAAGAAGAAGCCAGTGGCGCAAAGATCTGGGGGGAGAGGATTCCAGGCAGAAGCCTTAGAATGAAGTGCCCAGAGGTGAGCAAGGGCCAGGGGAGGTCAAGAAGCTGAAAGGCCAGAGTGGCTGGGAGTGGGGAGTGGAGGGACGCATAGTGGGCCCTGGAGTGGGACAAGTGGGCAGAACTACGCACCCACAGCCTTGCAGGTCAAGGCGCTGAGTTGGGGTTTATTGTGATTGCAGTGGGAAGCTCGGGAAAGGGTTTAATCTGAGTTTCACAGTCATTTACATTTCAAGAAAACCCCTTTAGCAGGCAGACCGGTCAGCAGGTTGTTGAGGAGGTATCAAGAGAGATGATGGAGGCCGGGATGAAGCCGTGGGCAGTGAAAACAGACATACATGAAAGGACTTAAGAGCGTTTTCTCAGTAGAGCGGTTTTAGGGCCTTTTCTTTTTTTTCTCTGAAACATCCTGAGCCTGCCCCTCTCTTTTCACCCCATCAGCCACTTCCCCAGTCCAGGACCTTACCTGCCACCTTCAGTCACAGTCGTCCCTCATCCTCTCTTCACATCGTTGGGTTTCCAAAAATGTAGACTTCTTGATTCACTCTCTTTCCCAAACTGGTCAAAACTTTCTGTTGCCTTTAGGATTCAGACAGCATTCCTTAGCGTGATCTGTAAGGCCCTCGATGATTTGGCCCCAAACTATTTTCCTGAACTAATTTAGCTACCGGCCCACGTGCTTCACGTGCAGCAATCCTGCTGTGTTGGAAGGTCTCCAGTTTGCCAAACATTGTAATATTTCTGCCTTTGGTCATAATATTGTCAGAGTCTAGAATGTGTCTTCCCTTCAAGGTCTAAGAGAAAGAAATTTTTTCCCTCATTTCCCATCATCCCTTTCTCTTTGTAATACCATAGCACATTGCCTAGACAGCTGTTCAGCCTTTTAAAAAAAAAAAAAATTTATATATATATATATATGTAAAACAGTAAATTTACCATTTTTAAGTGTACAGTTTTGTGACATTAAGTAGGTTCACATTGTCCAGCCATCACCACCATCCATCTCTAGAACGCTTTTCACCTTGCACAGCTGACTCTGTACCTATTAAACACTAAGTCCCATTCTCCCCAACTCCCAGCCCCTGGCAGCCGACATTCTACTTTCTGGCTTTATGAATTCGACTACTCCAGGTACCTCAGATAAGTGGAATCATACAATATTTATCCTTTCATGACTAGCTTAGTTCATGTAGCATGTCTTCAGATTTCATCCATGTAGTAGCAGGTGTCAGAATTTCCCCTTATTTAAAAGAAAAAAAAAGATTTTAAAGCTACATAATATAGCATTGATTGTACATATTCCACATTTTGTTTATTCATTCATCTGTCTATGGACACTTGGGTTGCTTCTCTCTTTTGACCATCGTGAATAATGCTGCTATGAACCTGGGTGTACAAATATGTGTTCGAATCCCTGCTTTCAGTTCTTTTGCTTCTATACCCAGGAGTGGAATTCCTGGATTGTATGTAATTCTGTGTTTAATTTTTTGAGGAAGAGCCACACAGTTTTTCACGGTGGCTGCACCATTTTACATTCCCACCAGCAGTTCCCATATCTTCTTATTCTCACCAGCACTTTCCTCTCTTTTTTGAAATCATATCCATCCAAACGGGTCGAAGTAGTATCTCGTTGTAGTTTTGATTTTGCCTTTCCCTAATGATTACAGATATTGAGCATCTTTTCATGCGCTTATTGGCCATTTGTATATCTACCTTGGAGAAATGTCTGTTCCAGTCCTTTATCTATTTTTGAATTAAGGTTTTTTTGTTGTTGTTTTGAGTTATAAGAGTTTTTCTTCATATATCCTTCTATATGTAGATAAGACTATCAATCCTTATTACACTTTTTATTTGCGAGTATCTTCTCCCATTTTGTGTGTTGACTTTTCACTTTGTTGTTAGTGTCCTTGATGCACAAAATTTTTTAATTCTGATGAAGTCCAACTTATCAATCTTTTTGTTGTTGTTGCCTGTGCTTTTGGTGTCAGAGTCAAGAAATCACTGCTGAATCCAATGCCATAAGCCATTTCTCCTATGTTTCCTTCTCAGAGCTTTTTATTTTTAGCTCTTTGATCATTTTGAGTTAGTTTTTGTATGCAGTGTAAGGTAAGGGTCCAACTTCATTCTTTTGGCTACGTGTATTAGTTTCCCCAACATCATTTGGTGGAAGGCTGTCTTATCCTCATTAAGTGGTCTTGGCACACTTTTCAGAAATCATTTGCACATATATGTGAGGACTTATTTCTGGGTGTTCTATTCTATTCCCTTAGTCTAGAAATCTGTCTTTATGTCAATGCCACACTTTTGATTATGGTAGCTTTGTAAAAAGTTTTGAAATCAGGAAGAATGGACCCCAACTTTGTTGTTTTTTTGAGATTGTTTTGCCTATGAAGTGTCCCTTGAGATTCCATATGCATCTTAGGATGGAGTTTTCTATTTCTGCAAAAAACATCATTGACATTTTGATAGGGAACATTTATTTTTATGCTTTCTTATAGTACAGTTAATTACGTATCTGTCTTTTTTATTCAACTGAATCTCCTAGATGTTAATTTTCAGCCAATTCTTTTATTCTCTTAGCACTTGGTGTGGTAGGTGCTCATAAATAGTTTTAAAAAATTTATGTTCTACCTCTGGAGGCATGGCTTATTATTTTTGATCATTAAGTCAGAACTTCTCATTCCTGAGGTCTTAGATCGGCGATGTCATCGTTGACTCCCTATGCCAGATAAGTCCCTCAGCCATTCATGGTTCCTAAATGCTTCTTTCATGGCAGGTGCACATTTGTAATTACATTCTTACGTGAGTATTTTCTCCCCACTGGGCAGGATGTTCCATGAAAGCAGCATCTGTATCATTTTGCCTTCTTCACTAGCTGGAACACAGTGGATGCTCAATAAATATTAGTAGCTGTAACTTCCTCGAGATTTGAATTCCTCCCATTCTCTCTTTTGGTACCTAACGCCCCCATTAGGATTATATGTAAAATTAATTAATATCTCAATATACCTCCTGGGATGGCCAAGGGACAGACTGTTTTTGAAAGCGTATCCTATAGATCTGAGCTTTTTAGAATAAGTGTGCCAGAAATGCAAAAGAATACAATTTGTAATATAAGAAGGTCGTTGTCTCTAGCAAATGTCCTCTTTAATATTGATTTCTGTTTTTATGTGGTTATGAAAAACTGAGCCATGTGAATTTTATATTTTAGAACCAACCAGTTTTGCTTTTTGGACGACCTCAGGGAGATGGTGAAATTCGAATAACCACGTTAGACAAGCACACGAAACAAGAAAGGTGAGAAAAAGAGGAGCAGCACTTATTTTCAAAATAAGTAATTAGTATCACAAGATCGAGAAAACCTTGAGAGCGGTTCCTCCAGGACAAAGGAGGGAAACAGAGGAAGAAAAACAAGGGGACAGATCAACCTGTGGTTTTCTAAAAAATTCTCATATGACTATGTTAGGTGGTCCGCTCTCTGTTTTGGAATCTGTCGATTTCTTTAAGTTCTCAAGATGAAGATGGCAAACACAGAGTGTCAGCTAGGGTAAACAAAAAGTCCTCCGCATTAAAATGAGAGTAGGGATAAAGTAACGGCAGATAACTACCGTCAAAACACATTGTTTGATTTCTTTAGTATACATGTGAAAATAACTAAAAATAATACAAAACGCCCTAAGGAAGACGTCTAAGTGAGAAACATTTAGTGAAACTTTCTTGAGTGGAATTCGTAGGCGGAGTCCTTGAAAATTAAGCTTGGCCTCATGTCCCTAATTTTGCACACACGCACGCACACAAATTGTCATTTAGTTCAAGTGGCAATTTTCTGGAACCTTTGGAGATGAGAAAGTCAGCCAGTAGGGGGCAGCATCATCTCTTGCTTCCACCTTGATACCCAGACGCTACAGGTAGCTCTCAGGAGACGCATAACCTTTCAGCCTCTCCAGGAAAATAAGCTTTGAAAGTGATGCAAGTATTAGAGCTGTGCGAATGTATCATTATCGTTGTTTAAAAAAAATATGTTGCTTGTGAATCACTGAAAGTTTTCAAAAAGATCCGAGTATTGGTATTGGATGATGGCATTATACGATTTGTTCTTCTCCCCAAATACATTGTTTTTAATAATAAAGAAGAGAAATAGCAACATGTAAATTTAATAATTTTTCTAATTTACATTTTGCATGTCATACACCACTCAGTTTGTGTTTCAGCGGTCTTTTAAATCATGAGGGACGACATACAGGGTCCAAGCACGGGTCCCACAGTTAGAGCTGGGTCTGAGTCCTGCCTACACCTCACTAGCAGGATGACCCTAAGCAAATTACCTAAGTTCTCTAAGTCAGTTTCTGCCCCAATGAAATGAAGATGATGATAATACCTCAGCAAAGGATTCTGGGGACTTAAATTAAGTGAGTCATCTTTGTGAAAGGGGTGAACACTTCTCAAGGCATTCTGGCCAGCTCCTCGTAAGGTCAATAGAATTTGACCGCTATTGTTTTCATTAATGTTATTCTGTAAATGTGTAGCTGTTAAACGGAAAAAGTAATTTCTTAAGAACATGGCTTTATGTCATATCAGTTGCTTCTTAAGCAACTCTGCAGTGTGCATATTGTTCTTATAATTTTGCCTATTTTTTAAATGAGAAGACCGAGGTACTGTGAGGCCATTCGTTTAGCAAAGGGTAGTGTCAGGATACACCCAGTTCATTCCCAGTGTGCAGCAAGCACTGCCTTTGTCTTAACTCAAAGGAAAAATGTTTGGTTGGTATAATTAAGTTGTACCAGGGAAGAACTAACAGACATGCTTCCAAACTGTTTTAAATCAATCTCTCTCCTTTTCTCTCTCTCTCAGGCATATCTTCTTATTTGATTTGGCAGTGATTGTCTGTAAAAGGAAAGGTGATAACTATGAAATGAAGGAAATAATAGATCTTCAGCAGTACAAGATAGCCAACAATCCTACAACTGATAAAGAAAATAAAAAGGTGAATTCTTGGAAATTAATGACTCTGGTTGACTCATAACTTTGAAAATTCAAGGAAAGGGTGCTAATACATGCATGTGAGAGGTAGCTTATTGATTCAGGTGTTTGTATTTCGAAAATTGATTAGGAGCAAGCGTCTGAGAAATAATTGGACAGTCATAGCTGATATGATCCCTTCTGCCTTAATGATGAAGACAGTAATATGCATTTGGCATAGAAATTGTCGTAGATACGAAGTAAACTTCAGTGATCTTGGCCACAGTTTGTATGTGGGTAACATTACGAGAGGTTTGTGGATGATTATGTGGTGTTTTAGTGAATTTGGAAACATGATGTTATTAACGAATGATACGTATTAACCTGAGGAATATTAATTTTAACAGTGGTCTTATGGCTTCTACCTCATCCATACCCAAGGACAAAATGGGTTAGAATTTTATTGCAAAACAAAAGATTTAAAGAAAAAATGGCTGGAACAGTTCGAAATGGCTTTGTGAGTATTTCTACTTTTAAAAGTGCTCTTCCCCCTACTACTTAGATGTCTTATGAATAATGAACTGCCAGTGAGTGTGCGCTAATGCTTGCAGCATGTGTACAGATGCACTTTGCAGGAACACGAGTGCTGCTAGGCTGTCTGCTTGATAACTGTGGTCTCCTAGGAGAGGTTTTGGTAAATTTCTGCAAGAAAAAGAAAGAGGGAGCTCTAACCTTCTGTTTGACTTTCTTCTTATTGGGTGTATTTTAATTCTCTAGCTTACAGCAGCCTATGAATATATTAATTCTAATCATAAACTTTTAATGTAATTACCATGTTTTATATATATCTTTAAATGAATAGAAATAACCCCCAAACACATACACATATACATACACGCACATACTTTTAATGGAAAGATTGATTTCTCCCCAACCCTTGTTTTTAACTCATTTATTGTTTGATTCCTGGATAAATTGCTTGACGTATTCAGTGAATGCTTTAAGGGCTTGGTTTCTTTCAGTGTTCTTTCTTTTTATTAAAGTGAAAGCTTGACAAAGAGGTGGGAAATAATTCAGACCTGTTTCAAAAGGAATGGCATAAAGAGATGTAATTACACAAGAACACGCCATTATAGGGATTTCTTTTTAGTTTTCATGTTTATGGATTAAAAGGTGCATAATGACCCTGGTTATAGAAACATAAAGGTCACCCTGAAATTGAAACTGCTAACAAAAGGTAAAATTAAGAAAAAAATACTTTTGTGATTTGCTTCGTTTGTATTCTAGCATTATTTACCATTTGCAGACAAATTCTATCAGATTTTGTTTGTTTGTTTTTTTCTTTTGCTTTGTTTTAAGAAATGCTCATGGCGATGTAAAATGGAGGAAGGTTTAGATTGTTTTAGTTCTACAGTGAAAAAATAGAGATTTTATTATGAATATTTTATCTAATATTTTGAGAGATAAGTTTCTGTAGTTAAGATATTTTAAAGATTATAGACAACTCTAGATCCAGTGATAATCACTGCCATGAGCTGGCTGCTTGTTTTAGCCAAGTTCTGTAACCTCTCAGAACCTCAGTTTCCTCCTCTGTAAAATAGGGATAACAATATTTCGAATTCTAGATAATATGTATCAAGCAGAGTGCTAGCCAAATAGTACAACAATCATTTGATATTAAAGAATAGTGATGTCAGTTATTATCACTATTATTAACGTTTTGTATTTGGAATCCTAGTCCTACACCTATGGCTGTAGGGCATCTTCCAGTATACTATTTTAGTTCTTGCAGTTTACTGCTATTGATTACAATAATTAAACAAAAGAAGTCAGTAGTTGTGCGCATTAATGCAATGGCTATACCACAGGGACCCCTTTGGTTTTGGGTACAAGTGATGAAGTTGGTGACCTCCACCCAGTACGCTGCATTATAAACCTAGTGTGCTATGTTAATGAGGTTTCAAGTGCTAGACACCACTTGGAGTTGAGCAGTTAGGGTTGGAGTGACAAGATGCTTGGTGATAATATTCAAAGGCAGAGCTGATCTCAAGGAAAAATGCTGGGCTAGTATTTTCTTATGGGTTCTGTTCAGCTGTGTAATCATGAGATGAGTGAAGGAATTTTTGCAGAGGAGGTAAGTTAAATTTCTTGTCCAGAGCAAGCACATGGACTTGGGCTGTACGATAGGCATATAGGTTAATATTTTGTTCACTTGCCATAAATCAAGCAGCTAAATGCTGGATACAAGACTCGTTAAGATGGACGGTTGTGTCTCTGTCATGTGGAATCTAGGATAGGTAGACAAGGGGTGGGGTGGTGGCTCGCTGGGGTATCGGCAGGGACCCAGGCTCAGATCTTCCCACTGTGTCATTATTAGCATTTGGCTTCTCTCCTCAAGGTTGGTCACCTCGGCATTTAAGATGGCTGCTGGAGTTCCAGCTAAAGAATCTACATTTCAGGCAGCAGCAGGTGTTCCCTCCCTTTTAAGGATCCTTTGCAGAAATGCCACAAACTTTTGTTATATAATACTGACCAGAACTTAGTCATGTGGCCACGTCTGACAAGGGAGCCTAGAAAATACAATCTCCATTCCAGGCAGGATTGTGTTTGGCTAAGAATTGAGATTCTCTTACTGTGAAAGAAATGAGAAATGGGTAGTTGTAGGCCACTATCAGTTACTGCGTTACAGACACGTACATGTAGGAATATGGATGAATTTAAATTGTTCCACCACAAAACAGAATCACGAGCCCAGAAGAAAAACACCTCTATGTGGTCAATTAATCTATGACAAAAGAGACAAGAATATACAATGGGGGTAAAGACAGTCTCTTCAACAAATGATGTTGAGAAAACTGGACAGATACATGCAAAAAATGAAACTGGACCACCTTCTTACACAATATACAAGAATGAAGCCAAAACGGATTAAAGACTTAGATGTAAAACCCAGACCATAAAATTCCTAAAAGAAAATGTAGGTAGTAAACTCTCTGACATTGTTCTTAGTAATATATATATTTTTTCTAATATACTTCTTCGGGTGAGGGAAACAAAAGAAAAAATAAATGGGACCACATCAAACTAAAAAGTTATTGCACAACAAAGGAAACCATTAACAAAGCGAAAAGACAGTTTCCTGAATAGCAGAAGATGTTTGCCAATGATACGTCCGATAAGGGGTTAATATCCAAAATGCATAGAGACTCATACAACTCAACACCAAAAAAACGAACAACACAATTAAAAAATGGTCAGAGGAGCTGAACGGACATTCTCCAAAGACATACAGATGGTCAACAGAAATATGAAAAGATGCTCAAGGTCACTAATCATCAGAAAATTGCAAATTAAAACCACAGTGAGATATCACCTCACACCTGTCAGAATGACTATAGTCAATAAATCAACAAACAAGTGTTGTTGGCAAGGATGTGGGGAAAAGGGAACCCTTGTGCACTATTTAGTGAGATTGCAAATTGGTGCAGCCACTGTGGAAGACAGTATGGAGGTTCCTCAAAAAATTAAAAATAGAACTACCTTATGACCCAGCAGTTCTACTTCTGGGTATGCATCCAAAGAAATTCAAAACATTAATTAGAAAAGATATATGCATCTCTATGTTCATTGCGGCATTATTTACAATAGCCAAGATATGGAAGCAACCTAAGTGCCCATTGATAGACAGTTGGATGAAGAGGAAGTGGTACATATATACAATGGAATGTTATTTGGCCATAGAAAAGAATGAAATCCTACCATTTGTGACAAAGTTGATAGACCTAGAGGGTCTTATGCTAAGTGAAATAAGTCAGACAGAGAAAGACAAATGACATGTGATCTTATTTATATGTGGAATCTAAAGAACAAAATAAACAAAACCAATTCATAGATACAGAGAACAAACTGATGGCTGCCAGATGGGAGGGGTTTGGAGGCTGGGTGAAAAAGGTGAAGGGATTAAAAAATACAAAATCGGTAGTTACAAAATAGTCACAGGGATGTAAAGTACAGCATAGGGAATACTGTCAACAATATTGTAGTAACTATGTATAGTGCCAGGTGGGTACTAAACTTATGGGGGGATCACTTCATAAATTATATAAATGTCCAACCAGTATGCCGTATGCCTGAAACTAATATAAAATAATATTGAATGTCAACTGTAATTGAAAAATTTAAAAAAAATTAAAATATAGTTTCACACACAGGGAAACTAGATTTTTTTTTTTTTATCTGTGAGCATTTTCCAAACACCTCAACAATATAATTAAACATCCATGGAAATGGCTGTTTGCATTTCAGAGTTCCATGGACTGCCGTTGCAGATGGTGAGAGGGTGGCAATATCTTTTTTGTTTTTTTTTTTTTAGGATCACTCAGAGGTGAAGTTGAGGGTTTTTGTATGCAGGGATTTTGCCATTTATGGCAAAATAAAATTAGTCAGAATTTTATTCAAGCATCAGAATACCCCATGATTTTATTTCTTCCCCTCTTTTTTGAAGCTCATAATGCGAGAAAGCCCAGTTTGCAGCTTTGTGAGATAGCCCTCGCTTGTCTTGTGCTTAGGAAAGTAGAATAAGCTAGCTAAGTCCTAAAGCTTAAGACTTTACGTATGGTTCAAATTTGCTATTTTAATCCATTATCTAAAGTTCTAGGACTCTTATTCTTTAAGCCATGGAGAATAAAAGAAAACTAAGAAATCCTGCATCATTATGACAGAACATGGAAAACAATAAGCCTTGTGTGTCTCCATAGGCAGGCATCTTCCAGTCCCTTTAACGTGGGTCCTTCACGTCATCCCAGAGCATTCTAGGGTGTGGCTTTAAGGAACCCTGAAATCGAAAGAGAAGCATTGGTGGGAGGCTGGTGGGAAATTAAGGGAGACGATATTTTAAGACTGATGAAATACTTGCCAGTTCTATTTATGGAAGATGGCAGTTCTGCTATATATAGGATGATTGGATCATTTTTATTAAAAAAATTTGCAAATCACCTTTAAGGCATTTAAAACACTGTTCTTTGTTTAGAACGTTAAAAAAAGACCATAGGGAAAGCAGGAATACCACTGGAGTAGGTATCCAGGAATGCAGATCGTCTCCCTAGAGGCGACCTAAATCTCAGCCTCTGCCTTCCCTGAGCGCATCCCATCCCTGCTCGCCAGCCGTGTTCTCTGACCTCCTTTGGCCATAACCACTTCCAGCAGTTCAAATATGCAGTGAACCGTGTCAGAATGTGGCCAACCTCCCCAGGAAAGGCTGAACAAAGGGCAGAGCGCAGTGACCCACTTGAATAGGGCAGGAAGAAGGATTTTTTTTTTCCTGGGAGAGGAAGTGGTAGCAGGACTGATTGCTCTTGAGGTCGTTGGAGCAGTTATCGAGCTGAGTAATGTTCAAGAGCTGTAGTATATCTTTAATATGTAGAATATGTTTAAATCTTTAAGAGACTGAATGCTAGGTGTCGCGTATTCTTATTTCTTTCCAACAGGGCTTTTCTGTCACTGTCTCTTACAGTTCTATTTAATTATCTGTGAAATAGGATGGCAGATAATGAGCTGAAGCTAGTTTCCATATGATTTTAGAAAATGTGCATATGAGTGCAGATAGCAATGTTCAAAATATTATTAGGAAGCTGTGGATATAAGCTTGTATCCAGTGTGTTTTTATGAATTTCGTTAGATTTAAATTAGTAAACATTGTCATACCCATTTTATAGCTTAGGAAACTAGCAACCACAGAAGCATTTCTGCGAATTTGTGCAAGTTCAGTGCTACATTATTTATAGTAGAGCCCAGAAAGGCACTAAAATAAGCAACTGGACTCAAATCCTTTTATCTGAAGCTGGAGTCAGATTTCTTTTTTCTTTTCACGGTGACCAGGACCTAGAAGATCAGACAGCTTCTTCAACTATTCCAGAAATAAGTCAAAGTTGGGTAAAATATGAAATAAAGAAACTGGATAATAGAATGAGAAGGCTTTTTAATGGACGAGTTGGAGAAAGAAAAAGTTAAATAGGAAAAAAAAAAAGTTTTGCTTATGGTAGAAAGCGGTAGGTTCTGAACCAGCCTTCGTAGTGTTTGTGGAAGGGGAGAGGGAATGAAATTCTAGAGCTGGAGTGGGGGTGGGGAGGGGTGGCTCTGGGACCAGGCTGCCCGGTCCTGTCCTGTCCGGTACCGGAGGGAGGGGCAGCCCCTGAGCTCTTTCCCAAGATGAACCTCTGAGAAAGAAGCAGTGCACAGGCGGAGAGGGCCAGGGGGCGGGCTCCTGGCCATTAAACTCCACAAGTCACATTTAATCCAAGCCACAGTGTTTCTTTTTAAATTTATTCCCCTTGTACTTCCAGAAGGCATTGCAGGTCACTCACTATAAAAACCGCACATGCCACAGAATTAAAAAGAAAAATTTAAATAATCAGAGGTCAGACAAAACAATGTTTCAAAGCCTTTTCCTCACACTCAGGCTCCACTAGACATGAACGTGTTCTTGAAATTTACCTTCCTTGGTTTGTATTATAAAAGCAATGAGAATGTTTTTCACATTTTAAATTTAAAATGATATTTCATCAAACATAATTTGTTTTAATCTAATGTTATTGCTCTGATAGTCTGAATACCAGAGAGATAATTACCAGAGGAAATTGTGTTCATGCTACAAATATTTATTGAGCACTTGCTTTGTCGCCAGACACTGTTGGAAGCTCCGGGCATCTAACAATGAGGGAGCTACTGTAATTGAATTTGAATACTGTAACTTCTAAGTATGATAATTTTTAGTTAATATATACTAGATTGAATTTTGAGACCGAATTCTTGATATTTCTATTAAAATAATCTCTTCCTCCCAATCCGACTCAGTTATAAATAGATGGAAGCCCAAAATTGCCCTCCTCCCTCCGCGTGTAATCATTGATTTCTCGTCGGTCTCTGCAGATTAAATCTGACCCCTGTTTGTAATCTTCGTCCTCACCTTCCTTCCGAATCTCTAATTAATGTCTTCATACCCTATTCCCTCCCTACCAGTCCATTCTTCTGGAAGCATCCACAGTAATCCGATTGTGTCCTGCCCTACTTAAGACCTTCCGTTGGCTACTGATTGCATTTGGCATAATATCAAAATTCATACTGGGATCTAAGAAGGCCCTCCATGATTTTATGCTGCTCATCTTTCCAGAGACATCTCACATGAATTTTACCCCTGCTCCTTTTGCCAGTCAGATTGAGTGTATTTCAGTTCCTGGAGAATGCACAAGCCTCAGGCATGCACCCCAATTTTCCTACCTAGCAGCGTCTTGCCTCCCGCCCTTTGGGTAGCCGTCTCTTCATCCTGCAGATCTTGCCTTTAAATGTCACCTTGTGAGAGAAGCTCTCCTGACACTATGCTGAATTAGGAACCTCCCCTCCCCAGTTTTCTCTCTCAGTCATGATTATGTGGCTGGACGAAAACTAGCCAAGCGTAGCGTTTATAGCCTTCCCTCACCTCACCACTCCCTGCTTGTTAAAGAGAAGCCCTTACTTGCCTGCTCAATTTTGCCTTTCTTGTCTTCTCCTAAAGAACAGAGGTTCTTTCTTGTTTATTAGGAGAGAAGCAAAATTGAACTGCAGGGTTGATACTGGGAGAAAGAGAAAAAGAAAGCTTTTGGGATCTGGGAATGCAAAGGAAGTTTCGGGTTTTGGTTGAGTGAGGCTCTGGGAGAGGTATGGGGTCTGAAGGATTTGGAAAGGGGAAAAGGGCCTTTAGAAATGCATTTCTGTGGACCCTGAATTATATTTCCTTTTCTGTTCTTTAAAATGCTAAATAAAGAATGAAATAAATCGCCTTTGGGTTGCCGTATGGCACCTTTAATGCCTGAGGCTGGGCCCCTGGGTGATGGGATTGCCATTAGACCTAGCTGTCTATTTCGTGGCCGCTTGTCTCACCAGACTAAAAACACCAAGAGGGCAAGTGTCCATGTGTGTGATCAGTGCTAGCTCCGTGCCCGGAACACAGGGAATGATCATAACTTTATTGTAAACCTGAAATTTTACCCTTTTAGTTTTCGACTAGGACAATAAAAGAAAGACTTGACGACTTAGGAAATTCTTACTGTTTTACAAGACATTGCAACAGCTCTGAAGAAAAGGAACTTTTTCTAGTATGATAAGATATAGGTTTTATAAAGCGGATCCTTAGGTAGGAGGCACTGAAAAACATATGTTCTATACCAGCAGCATGAGGTTTTTTGAAGTTCTAGAAGTTGATATCATATATCATTATTTTTGTCTTAAGTTAGCCTTCAAAAATGAGATTGCAGTTTTTTTATAGGCATTTTTATAGACACCTAACCCAACGCTTCCAGATTTTTTTTTTTTTTTGTCCTTTCAGATAGGTTTCTTTTTGGCAGTCTGACCTAGTGCTTGGATGGACTTTCATAACCAGGCAGGATGTGTAATCGTCACATTACCTAGACTTTCAGATAACGCTGCTCTAATCTATACTTATGCTAAAACCTGCAGAACAATTTGCAACTCATATGCTATTTGGGGCCTCCTTTCCTCTATGAGATGTATGCAGAGCTTGGCCCAAATGCCAGTTCTAAGGTCTCAGGTGTCCGAAGCCCCCTGCATCCTCACGTTTCTCTCTGCCCACACTCCTGATTCCTTGTGGCCCCCTCGTTTTATTTCCCCCCATCAGACCCAGAAGAAAGATCCACTCCTTCCCCGTTTTCCACCTGAAATCTAGTCACGGTCTACATTTTGTGGTTCTAATGGATATCACGGGAGGCTCGTTTCATGTACCTGTTCCCCCTGCCACTTCGCTGGTCTCCTTGACGTGCTCAGTAGCACCCTGGAGTGTGACCATCTCACTGTATGCTGCTCCTTGCAGTGGACCAATGTACCCGACCTCACTGCTTCTCCTGTGGGAGGTGCCTAGTCAGGCCAGATAGAGAGCACCTTCCCCCGGCCGTCGAAGAATAAAGCTGGGTTATGTTACCCACCAATCTAAGATTCAAAAATCTGGTGAGTGTCTCTAAAGAAGATAGTCTTTGTCGTTGATTGACGAGAGACCCATATTCATAATATCAGGTTTGGCAACATTCTATTGTGCAAATTTAAAAGACCGGCTTTATTTTTGCCAGGATGGAGTTTCCTTCGATATCTACATGAAGCTGCTACTACGAGTAGTAGGGTCGCAGTGCTGGTGCTTCTCTTTCCCGCCTCTTCTTCATGTTCATCTTTAGGAGGCCTGTTCGGATCGCCTCAAATACATAAATAACTATCTGTGGAGATGATAATTTTCATCCCTTAGAACGAGCTGGCATACTTTTTTTTTTTTTTTTGTAAAGGACCAGAAAATAAATATTTTAGGCTTTGTGGACCATGAGGTCTCCGTAACGACTACTCAGTTCTATCACTGTAGTAATAACACAGCCGTAGATAATACCTAAATGAATGAGTGTGATGTGCTCCAGTAAAACAGGTGGTGGTCCGTGTTTGGCCCATGAGCTGTGGTTAGTGGCTGTTTTACAGCACAAGGATGCTGATTTAGGCCTAGGGAATGAAGTGAGTATATGTTGCAACTAAATGATTCCAGCTATAATGGAACCACAGTGTGGCCTTTTGTAGAAGTGTGATTGATTGATTGATTGATTGATTGATTTTTTATTTTTTTAGTAGCACTAATTCCTGTTCAGGTCATTGCGAAGATTTAGCTATAAAATATTCTCTCTGCCACCAAAACCAAAACACCTGGATGAATTATCTGTATTTGGCATTATTTTGTGCTGTCCAATTGAATATCAAAAATATCTGCTCAAAGAGTAGACTGCATCTCTTCAGGTATCTGGTTTCATTGAGTTTTGTTACATGGTTTATTGGGAAGGACCATGAGGCCCACAGAATCCAGACCAGTGACGACACCACGGTCAGCTTTCCTGTACTCAGTAGTCAGCGACATCAACAAGGATAGTTGTGTAGTAGTGATGGCTTTATGCCCTGGAAGCATTTTCTTCCCAGCAGTAATGACATTTGTGCCTGTTATTATTCTGAAATTTCCTTCCTGGAGAGCAGGCACACCAAGGAAAACTAGGAAAGGCAAAGGAAGACACGGTCGTGCCGAGAGTTGGCCCAAGGCTGAACCTTCCTGGATGGGTTGTATGTGGAGAGTGACATTTCGACTGTGGTGGCATCTGCTTTCGCCCTTTCTGGGTGTCAAAAGCCTGTTAGTGTCTGTCTGGAAACGAGCAGCCTCTCAGCCATAACTACCAAGGCATCATCCACAAAGCATCTCTGTGTTGGTTTGCCTATGTGCATTTTTGTGTTTTTTTGGAGAAATTGTCTTCTCTAAAAACAATCTTTTATTTTTTTTTCCTTAAAAGATTTTAATTACCAGTTTTTAACCTGAAGAGTTTGTTTGCGAACATGAAAACCATGCTGACATGACCCTGGGCTGCGCCGAATCTCATGGAACTGACCTCTTCATATTAATCTCCCAAGTTGAAGCCAGCTTGACTCTCCCTGCACCTAATGTGTTGTCTATAACCTTTCAAAATTGGCAGTTAAGTCAGTATAGGCAGGTGAACTGCAGTTTCCTGGTAGCAATAAAGGGAAGTAGGACATGGGACAGTACTCAGAAAAATCACAGCTGTCTTACGATGGAGTTTTTGAGGAGTTCGTTTGATCCAGAAACATGCGACAGCACTTCATGCATGGCAAAGCATTGGTAAATATTAAATATTATTCTTGTTCTATTATTGGTGGGTATCAACCTCTCTCTTTTCTCTCTGGTTATATTTAATACTTATTTGATGTTTTTCTGGCATTCCTGAGCAAGCTTATAAAGGAAGCAGAAGTCATAGAAGCAAGAATGAAGGAGACACATCAAAATTTCCATCAAAATTTAACTTTACTCTGGTTAAAACCAAATGCAAATACAGTGATTAAGCTGAAGTTGTGCTGATTTCCCCCAAGCTTTTATAACTGAACTTTGGATCTATTGTGTTTCTTCTTCTTGTATGAGTAACAGTGCAGCCAGGAGGGTTTAACCTGGCCGTGGTGGGCGGTCTCCAGCTTGTCCAGGTGACATAGAGATTAACACAAAGAGTAAGATTGTTTTAGAATCATTTGTT
Source organism: Pteropus medius (assembly GCF_902729225.1). NCBI lineage: Eukaryota > Metazoa > Chordata > Mammalia > Chiroptera > Pteropodidae > Pteropus > Pteropus medius. Next base: position 1,538,255 of record NW_024350924.1, on the reverse strand, counting down.
ACAGTGAGTTGACTATGTATCTAGTTTCCTCTAAGAAAATGACATAATCCATGAATTCTGTGCTAGTGGGCAAGCTTTGATTTATACGTCTAAGCCTAATAGTTAATGTCACATGTACTACTTTTAGGGCGTTTCTTGATAACAAATTATTAGATCATAGGAACTATTGCTTTGTGCTAAAATAAGCTGTAGTTGAAGCGTGGCCATCAGTGGAAATGGGGGACGGACTTTGTTTTTCCTCTTCATGAGACAGTAAGTCTCATTGGAGAGATGAGGGAGTCACACTGAAATGATTATTGAGTGAGATTGAAAATTATATATCTGTATTCATTCAAATTTTCATGAGTATATTGAGTGTCCCCTACATGCCTAGGAACTTTTCTAAGCACTAGGGATAAATGATGACTAAGACATGATCCCTTCTCTCATGGAGGTTACATTTTAACAAGGCTTTTATTATTTTCAAGTCAGCCTTATAATGTTAGTGCCAAGCAGTGTTAAATGGCAAGATACATGAAATGGTTTATACCACGTTATTTCGATGTAGGAGAATGGAAATGGAAATTTCGCCATAGAAAAGTCCAGCACATCGTGATGCTGCTGGGCAAATGTTGGAAGAATTATTAGCTCTCTAGGGAGCTAAGGAGAACCATTTGCAACTGAAGGCTTTTCTTCAGTTAAAAAAAGTAAGTCGTTATAGGTTAAGCATTGTATTTTTCTTCTTTAAATAGGGAAAAAATGTCATTTGCCACTGATAATTAATTTAGAAAAATTAATTTGTTCTAGGTGATCCACCCCCCCCTGTATATTTTAGATACCTGTTTGTAATGATCAAGATCTTCAGAAATCATACTGTTTTATAAACTCATAAACACTCTGAAGAGGAATTTCAGGCTATTCTATTCTGACCATTCATTGCCTGAGCCTTTCCTACAACTTCTTTCCAAGTGTAGCCTGTGCTTGAATGCTTCCTGTGATGAGGAACTCACTACCTATGATCCTTCTTTGCCTTGCTCGAGTGTACAAAACTCTTCCATATAATGAGTTCGAATCTGTCTGTTCAAGTACAATTTCCTAATATTATTTCTTGGGCCCAAATAGAACATGTGTAACTTTTTCCCTGTGTGTTTACCCTTAAAGTATTTGAAGATAGAAGTTCATGTTTCAAAGCTTCTTTCCCTTGAATAAGTGAAAAGAAACCTAATTTGGGAAGATTCATTCATTAACTAGTTTAGCTGAATGCTGGTCTGGATCAGGTACAGGTAGGGGTAAACGAATGTTTCATTTCAACCCAGTACTATGCGGAGGGTATGATGCTAGCTGCTGTCGTCCTCACAAAAAGTAAATGAGACACGTTTAATTTTCGAGTTGTTTAGAAATCAGTTTGAAGACTTACGATTGAATAATACGTAGCATTTCTTCTGGTTCCGAGTAGTATAAGGAAGATTTCAGATTTTGATTCCTTTGTGTTAAGACTATTTAGAGCCTGGTGACATATAAAGATAATTCCTGACTCTTATAGAGTGCTTTCTGGTTTCCAAAGTGTTTTTGGATAAGACCTCATTCGATTCTCAAGGGGTCCTGTGAGGTAGCCAGGAAAATATTATCTTAAAAAAAAATTGGAAAATAAAGGAGAGATTAAGTGTTTTGTGTGTGTGTGTGTGTGTGTGTGTGTGTGTGTGTGTGTGTGTGTATTGTGTTTCAGTGAACCAGTGGCATTGACTGACTTTAAATCTCAATCCAGAGCTTTTCCACTTGGCACCATGTTGCCTCCTTCATAGCGAGAGTGTCGTCCTCCAAAGATGAACGTTTACTTCAGTTTTTCTATGTAGTTCATTCACACACGAGATGAAAAATATCATTAGAACTTAAATACTTTCCACTTATATTTTAGTGAAGCTCATTGGCTAAGAATTGGATATTTTAACACAAATATTAAGTAACATTGTGCAATTATTAACAATTTGTAAGGACGATGTGGGCTTCAAAGGATTTCCTGAAAGTAAAATACATTAGGTCTTAATTTATAAGTTAATTTATAGCAAGATTTTTTGGTCATCTTGTCACAGGATTAAGCCTAATGTGATTTATGCCCAGTTTCAATTTGATTTGATTTGATATTGTTTTCTTCTTCTGGTTTTCTCAATAATGTAATTTTAGCCTGGGAGTTTAAATTCTCTTTTTAGCAGTAAAGGAATTGGGGAGGAAAAGCCTCATAGTCTAAGACTAAGCCCTGGCCAGTTGTCAGGGTGGATTAAGATGAGTTCTAAATAAATATGTATGTTTGTTTTCATCCAGTACTTTGGTAACATTGAGTATTTATTACATAAGTCACTGGAGGTATGAGCACAGTGTGAGAAGATGTCATTTTTCTCCTTCATGATAGACTTTGCACTAACATCGAACAGCTTCTGCTTCCTGGGGAGAGCCAGATTTGAAGTGGTTTTCTGAACCGTGTCTTTGACCTGCCTGTCACTTATTAGAATAGCAGACTTTCTTCTAAGCATCTTTCTCTAAGAAAACAGTGAAGTTTAGGAGCTGAGATGATCTGGCTTAAAAGTGATGAGACTATTCCAGTGGTCAGGGGTTCTTAATTATTTAGTCCTATCTGCATCTCTATATTTGCAACATCAACGTCTGCACAAAGCAGCCAGCCCTTTGAAAAAAGGGAGGTAATTTCAGAAGTCACAAATGCCCTAAATTAATGGGCTCTATAAATAAAAAAATTATTAAAAATACTCTTAGTTTGTTATCATAAACAAAACCCCCACCTTTTGTATTTATGATTCTTCAGATATTTCTTTGCCTCGGTCCTTTAAGAGAACTGACATTTGCTGACATTAACATTATATTCCAAGCTCAATGCCACACTCTTTATATTTGTCTCATTAAATAAACCTTCATAAGACTTGGGGACAGTGAGCTCTGATTTTACAAATAGGAAAACTAAGGACCTGCCTGAGCGCACAGCCTGTGATGGAGCTGAGGTTTCTCCCTTGTCCCCTTCAGCAGACCATTTTGTAAGACATACTTTTCCACTCTTTTCTCTCAAAACTTTCTCTCCCAAATGGCTAGTAAGGAATAAAACTGATGTTTTATTAAACACAGTTTTTCTCTCTCCCAACCTGAAACTGCAGACTTCCTGTATTTTTTTTTTTTCTCTCCCCAGGATAGCTAGAGCAACCAGAAATAAAATTCTCTTGTCTGTTATCCTACACCAGATTTGCTTTATGTAGTCTTTGACTAATGACTCATTGGTCAGAGTCAACTCAGGGATCCGTTCTTTGATAGTGCATTAATAATATATACGCATTAAAGCTCCTTCTCAGAGAATATTTGAGCTTTGACATATAGAACACTGGCATTTTAAATTAAAGCTGTTGCTGTCAGTGCATTTTAAACACTAGAGAGCTTGAAAATGGAGTTTTGTCCATAGCAAAATAGATCTGAGGTCTTACTTTCCTAAGGCCAAGCTCTTCCTGGCTTGTTCAATTGTGGTAGGAGTTGGAGTTGCATTTTCCAATGTTCACGATGACCTAAACATCTTTCAGATTGAGAAAAAAACTAAACCATTTTGTCAGAACAAACAATATTGGGTAAGACTTTGATTTATTAGAAGAAACACCATAGAGGAACTTAATGGATTTTCTACATACCATAGAGATTAGGAATAATGAATTAGAAACTATTGCGAGTTCTTCAGGATTGGACATATCAAGATTCAAATGGTGCTTGGTGACAGTAATGATTGTGTGTTGAGCCCCAGGCTTGTGTTATTGCGTCTTGTCTCGCAAACACTTTTTAATCTGGTTTTATAGCTAAGCATCCTTTTTGCGTGTGGCCTTAGATTTGTGCAAGTTGATAAGTAGTCTGGGCTAAGCCTTCTCCTCGGTGTCGCTGATTTGGAGACATCCTGTGTTAGACACATTCAAGCATTTCTGCACATACATATTTATTAAACATGCATATGCACGAGACTCTCCTCATGAAGGCTTTTCTTTAGGGCGGTCTAGCAAAGAGCCCTATGTTCGGAACCACAGAGGAATGATACCCACCCCCTCTAACCTCAGCCAGTTCACAGACAGATCACGTACCAGACTGTGTTTTTCTCCTTCAATGCCTGCAGAGGGGCTGATCTCAGACTTTGTATCCAGGTGGACCCAGGGTAGCTTTGTCCAGAGGAATTTGCCCAGAGCCACAGAGTAACAAGTAGTGAGACTAGACCCCAGGTCTCTTAATTCCTGGTGATTCCTTTTCTTTCGAGGCACACCCTTTATTAGTGGTTTCCTTTCCCATAATGGGGGAATCTACCTTTTCTCTCTAATATCCCTGCCATGAAAAGGTGCCAGTACCTTGTCTAGGGACCAGCAGGTTTTGGCTAGTAGAGGAGGACTCAACCAGCCTCCTCCAGGAATTATTAACAATAGGACCGTTATCCCTCCATCTATCTGACATTAACAGATGGCTCACTATTGACATTGTAGATTTATTTTCAGCAGGACAGTCCTGACTCCTGAATATTTGATACCAGCATGAGACCTTATAATTGCAGGATAGAATGAAATCCAAAGCGAATTAGAAATTTAATTAAACTTTTTGCTTGTTTAATTGTTTAATGTGTTGCATAGTCCAACTTGCAATTCCATATTCAATTATAACAAAACTCCCCTCAGATTGAGTTTATTTGGGAGTTTAAAAACGACTCTGAAAAGGTATTGATGCTTTGAGAGAATCCTTGGTTTTATAAAATTTCAATGTAAGAGATTGAGTGTTTTAGTATTAGGTTCGTATTGACTCTTGATATTGACACAAGTCTAAATGTGCAAAGCCCACAAAGGCTAAATCTCAAGGGCTTATGTTTAATGTAAAATATAGCTAGTTGGCCATTTTGAATACACCAGATGGGTTGGTAATCTGAATATCTGACTGGTTGGGGAAATAGTCAAATATTAATTTTAAATGTTTATTAGCAGACTGTTTACAATTGGTTTTTAAATTCATTTGGAAAGTGAGAATTCACGTTTATGAAAAATCGCCAATAAACCTTGTTTCATAAAGGTGTTTAGAGGTTAAATGCCTAATGACTAATTTATGCTTTTGTAATATTTTTAATAACTTGGAGGAAAAGTAAGGCCGCTGAGAATAATGTCAATATCAAATAGGAATGAAGGCTTAAAGATTCTGAGATTTAATTGTGAAGATCTTATTCCTCATCCTCAAAACAGAATAGGAAACCAAACATAAAAGACATTTTAGTGACGTTCCAAGAGTGCTGGGCAAGGAGAAAAAAACGTGAGGAAAAACCCAAGTCCTACCACCGCCTTGTCCTGGTGACCCGGCAAAGCCTCTGCTCTTTCTCTGGCATTTAATTCATTTATCAGGTAAATGGAGGGCTTGGGAGATATTTGTGATCTACTTTTTTCTTGTAGCCTGAGGAATTTGGCTCTTATGTTTGACTCTGTGTGGCCCCTCTCTTGAATATGTCGAAGGGTTGTGGCCGACAAAAGAAGGTAGAGGGAAGTGTGGGAGCTGATTGTGAAATAAAAAGAATAGTGTGAGCTCATCCTCTTTTATTCCTACCCAACAGTTATGACATTTTCCTCTTGTGCTTATTCTCCTTTGGTTTTCAAAAATACACTAGCCAGTTATTGCTCAGGGGTGTGTGTGTGTGTGTGTGTGTGTGTGTGTGTGTGTGTACGTACCAGACAATGATAGTGTGGTCTCTTTGGGAAGATTAAGGCTTTCATGTCCTAAAGGTGATGATATGCTTTAAATTCTATGTACCTATTCTGTAAACCGTCAGGAAAATTTAATAAGCAGGCCTTATTCCATCTGTGGAAATATAATGATGATAAAATAATACCGAAAATTAGTTTAATTAGGTTTCTTATAAGTGAAGGCATTACTTACATTCCAAATCGTAATGAAAATAAGATTGATAGCCTATGCCGATTCAGCAGAACGCATCATCTTGCAAAGCCAAAGAAATGAGCTGTGAACCTGTGATGAAAAAGCAGAGAGCGTGTGGTCCAGGAGACTTGATTACGACTACTTCTCAGTGAGGAAGGATTTTTGGTATTAAACACAGAAGAAACCAGAGCATGATTATGCAGAACATGGATCGATTAATCAATGACTTCTTCAAAGACAGTTGTGAGACAAGACTGGGGCCACTGAAAGGAGCCCACTGGCTGTTAGTGGTCAGCACGGCACCATGAAAATTGCCCACGGAGCCCCTGCAGCCGGAGCACAGGGGGACGCTGGGAAAATTCTTATAGCTTCTGTGATAATCAGACCTAAGTAGAGTTTAATGAAATTCTGCTTTGGAGTGATTTGTTTATCTTCTGTGAGCAATTTCTTTTTTCTTTTTTCTTTTTTTAAAATAGATTTATTTATTTATTCGTTTGTGTATTCCTCTAGTGCTTTCCTCATCTAAACCGAAGCACTTTGCACATATCAGAGCTCGAGTTTTTAAAAGATCATTGATTTTTTTCCAACAGTCCTGGAGGTAGGCTATCACACATCATCATTTATTTCTGAGATAGAGATATTGATAGCATAATATTAAAATCTTTCATTAGAGAATTTTTTTTTGAACCTAAATTCAAAGGAGGTTTATGTTTGCCTTCACCTATTTAGAATTGCTATTTAAAAGTACATACTTCCCAGGACAATATGATTACTTTGTTGCTATTAAGGTAAACGGCATGGCACGTCAATAAAATTGCCATTGAATGAAAATAACGCCTGCACGACAGCCAAATACTTGCCCAGGAAACCCAAAAAACGGGCAATGATTAGCTATGGACATTTGTCCAGCGTGGCCGGCATTGCGAAAGTTCGATAGGGACTCAGTAACCCTGAGCATCATGTCTCCCTTCCTCAGTGAACCTCCTGCACACTCTTTTCCCTGATGTTGCAGACTTCCGTTACTTCTCACCGTCTTTATGGAAGGCTCCGTTTAGGGACCAGAGGCTTTTGGTCCAGGGGACCGCTGGTGAGATTAAGACCCTGCCCCATGATGACACCAGCCATGCAGAATCAAGAGGACAGAATATGGAGAAGTCTTTATCATTTCTTTTGGGGCTACTGTTAGCCTCTCACCTGGCCTCCCTGCCGCCAGTGCCGTCGCCTGCGAGTCCGCACCCGACTTGCGAAAATGACACTTCTGAATTGCCTACCTCTAAGCGGGCATGCTGCTCTCTTGTTAGTTTTCTCTTTAATTTTGTCTTCCTTTTTCACTCCCAGTGTCCCTGTCTTAGTTTAGATCGTCACACTCTTCCGTTACGGTGTCTCTGCAGCTGTCTCCCTGTCTCTGGGCTCATTCCCTCCACAGCGTGGCCACCAGACTTTTCTTTCTAACATGCGGGCGTATCTGGTTATCTGCACGCCGTCTTTAGTGGTCACTCGTTGCTCGCAGAACAAGGTCACATTCCACGAGGATGTCCAAATGGCAGCTGGAGTCAGCCCAGTTTCCTCCTCAGTTTTTATCAGAAACCAGGCTGATATCCCTAGGGCTGCCAGCACATTCTAGGCCCCTCTATTCCTCTGGGCCTTTGATGACAGTGTTCTTCACTGGCCTGGGATCTGTGCTCTCCTGACAGCTATGAGAAACACCTTTTCACCTTTCACGTCTCAGATCGAAGGCAATTGTTCTCTTCACGTCCTCCCGGCCCCCACCTACCTATCCTGTGGGATCGATCAATCTTGATTCTCCACCGTATTTCACACCTCTGGGGACACTTTATTAGGTTTACTTCCTTTAAGTCTTCATTTTCATCTTTATCCTAGATTGAAAGGACCTTAAGGCCAAGGCCCGTGTGTGTATATGTGTGTGTGTGTGTGTGTGTGTGTGTCTATGCGCTTGGCGTGTGCATGAGTGTGTGTGTGTGTGTGTGTTCTCCCCAACACAATGCTCGGTACACATATATAATAATAAATACTTTTGCCCTCCACTGTTTTTTTTTCTTAGTTATTTTTATTTTTCAATTACAGTTGACATTCAGTATTATTTTGTATTAGTTTCAGGTGTACAGCATACTTTACAAAGTGACCCCCTGATTAGTCTGGTACCCACGTGGCACGACACACAGCACATACTCATTGAATCGAAGACTGACTGGAACCACTGGGTGATGAGACAGTGTTCAGGTTGTAAGTGCCACATAATCTCAGAGAAAGGACAAATCGTGTGGCCTACAGTGATCTGGAAAGGCTCAAAGAAAAGACGGGGCCCTCAACGACAGGGACGAACAGGACTTGGAGTTGTGGAGAGGGGGAGGAATATTCATGACGAGGAAAAATGGTGTGGAGCTGAGACAGGTGTGCGCCTGTTAAGTGCGCCTCGAATGAATGGGTCTCTGTTGGGCTTAAGATGAGATGCTACTGTTGGAGATACCATTTTCCTATTTAAAATGTTTCTGTTGCTCTTCGTGACCCACATAATAATTTCCAAATGCCTTAGTGTTGTGTTGTCGTGAAAGGTCGTTCAGGGCTCAGCCCATGAAAAGCTTCATGCGTTTGGGCAAGTTACTTAACTTGTCTGAGCTTCAATCAGGAAATCACAAAATCTACTTCAGAGTGTATGTTGTAACATTTTAAATAATACTATTTACCATTGATTCTGTATTTACCATGTGTCAGGCACAGTGCAGGGCCCCTTATGTGTGTTAGCTCATTTAAACTTTACGTCGACTCCATGTTGATTGGACATTGTTTATGTTCTTACTTTACAACGTTGGAAAAATGGTGGTGTCACTAATAGAAATATGGAAAAATGGAAGACGCGATTCCAGATTGTCGGGAGGTCGGGAAGAAACAAGCTCTCTGTACAAGGAGGCTGACCGACAGCGGTGTTTAATTGTGCCAGGGCACCCTTGGGTTCAAGGGAGGGGTGGGTCAGCTGAGTTGGGGGTGGAGCTGCGTGCTGCCTGCAGTCTAACTTGGCTTCGGCTCACAAGCTGGAAACATCACCCCGAGGACATCCCACAGTGGGACTTCAGAACTCAGTGGGTTTGCTGTGACCGCAGATTCAGCTGAGGACCACGCCCTCTGTGGGACAATCTCCTGAGTCGTTCTTCTGGTTATTATTCTAGGGATCAGCCAGGTGAAAATTCCCCCAAACCGAGAGCCCTGAAAGTTCTCTCTTCTTTATTAAAGTTAAGATCATATAAAATAGAGTTTGAAAGCATTAGTTTTGGAAGTCAGTGGGCAACATTTGAATCATGACACTTAGAGTTTCTAGTTAGGTGACCCTTGAAAGATTATTTCAGCTCTCTGTGCCTCAGTTTCATGATCTGCAAATGGTGATCATACTTATTTTGTAGAGTTGTAGTGACATTAAATGAGAAAATGTATGTACAGCACGTGCCATGATGCTCCAGAGATCCTAAGCTCCTAGAGGAGGCTGATGCTGATAGTTCCAGTTTCTCCTCCCAGATGCGCGCAGGCCCCGAGTTCTGCCCAGAGCCGACACGCAGTGCCTGGGAGCCCGAGCGGTCATTTCCCACAGGCTTTCGCGCGTGGGACCGAAAGGTAATCTCTAAGGAAAAAAAAGAAAGCAAACCCAGTCGACTCCATCACTGAGCCAGCAGTGCGTGAAGGAGCCAGGCCCAGAAGGAGGATCCAGGTATAAACTGGCAACAGCAAGAGGCGTCCGGGCGGAGGACGGTGACAGACAGTGGAGGACTGACTGCGGGCCGAGCTGGTGGCTCGTGGTGCAGCATGGTTAGAGGGTGTTCGCCTCGGCCAGTCAGTGTGGCGAGGGAAACTGGAAGGCACCGGCGCTGCTTGGGCACACATCAGGGGCTGAGCCCAGACGCTGTTGCAATAGTTTGGGCCTGGGATGCTTGTGGCTGGGAGGAGAGGCGAGGTCCGAAGGGGGAGCTCTTCTTAAAGGAAGAAGCAGCACCCCGAAGCAGCTGTTCGCCACTGAACCTCACCACTGAAGCTCACCTGAACCTGGGACTAGGAAGGTCTCTCGGCTGAAGCGAGGTCCCCTTTCCCTTAGAAAACAGCCTTTCAAGGTCAGGGATTTAATCACATTTTTATTACACATCGTCTGCAGCATAGTAGATACTCGAATGTTTTTGAAAATGAGTCCCTTTGCTAGAGCATCTGGATATTTTTTGAGAGTTTCTGTGTTTTTTTTTTTTTTTCTTTTCTTTTTCAAGGTAGACTGGCTAATGTGTCTATTTCGAGCCAATGAGACTGTTCGGATTTTTGTTTTAGGAGGAGCCACATGAGTTTTGCCGTTCTTTATGTTTTTGACCTCATTTGGAAGTTTAAGTGATTTCAAAATAGATAGATACTGTAGGAGAGAGACTCCTAGATCACAGGACAGTCCGAAGTTCATTGGCAAGAATCGAGAGAAGTGTGCTTTGTACACTATTTGACTCCGAGCTTCTCTAACATAATAAGTTTTAAAGGGACAGAAACCCAACATCCAGCCGAAAGGCAGGAATCGAGGATCAATCTAATACTTCACGGTGGAGACCGAGGCTGTGTTCATGCTGCTTTGCATATTCTGAGACTTACTGACTCCACAGAAAAGTGGGCTGTCTCAAACCTGCCTTTGCTGTCTGTTCTTTTGGACACTCAGGTAGTCATCTCAGGTTTAGGTGCATTTTCTTCAGAAATATTGTCATCTAAATACTTGGAGATATAAAGCAACAAGTTGAGTGAACAGTGGCCCTCAGCAGTTGTGTTCCTGGAGGGAGCGGCGACTGCGCTTGAGATTCCTGCTTTAGTTTGTGTAGGTGCATGTGAAGGCGTCCTCAGATTTTCTTCTGGCTCAGAGACAGACTTCAGAAGCATCAGCTTTTTCCTTCCTCCAAGGTAAAGGGGCTGTGTTTTCCTTTGTGGAGAGAGAGAGATGCACCTGTGTTTGTTTCTACTCATCTGTTGCGGGGTGAAAGACTAGCTTTCCTTACATTTCTCTCCTTGAAGGTCAAGTGTGTTTACTGCCCCGTGAAACCTAAATTTTCCTCACTTGTCCAGCCTTTTCCCCACTTATGCCTAACCCTGGAATGCATGCCTTGCCTTGCCTTCTCAGTGCTATGTATCCATTCTTTCCAGCTCAAATGCCGAAAGCATCCCAGAGGCCCTAGAACTTGGCCATGTGGTCTCATCTGTCAGCCGTGTAGCAGCCCCTGATCTGCTCTGGGATGTTCTTTTGTATTCAGACAGACATACACTAGCAGCCTGTACCTCTGAATCAGTCATCTTAGTCTAATTATCTGCTGAATGGATCTCTCCTCACCTCCACCCCCAGACTGATTTTCCTGGTACCTTCGTGTTTTCTTATGCCCTGTGCCTAAACTTGGTCCAGAAGCATGACCCCATAAATGGTTCTCTTGTCTGCCCTGGAGCTCTAGGCATCAGCTCTCAAGCTGTTCACCTGCATGAGTCTTCACTCTGCCCGGCATATTCCTGTGAACAATCCTTTCTCTCCTGCTTCAGTGAAAGATTTAGTTGTATCAGCTCTGGCATGGGGACTCTCAGAAACCGCCTCTCTTCATATACCTTCTCTCCTCTCACCTTTATTTCTGGTGGTTTGGTCCCAGAGCAGTTCTGTGACTGCTTGCCACATGGCTCTTCAGGTCCTGCTCAGATTGTCACTTCACAGATTGTCAGTGTGCATGAGTCTTGTCTCTAACTTTATGGCATACTTGTAACCTGTAAGTCCCATAAGGCCTAGAATATTACCAAACCACTGAAAAAATCTTTATTAACTGTTTGTTTTGTCATAGTAATGTTAGTAATGATAAGCCTTTTCCTTTAATAAATATGTTCAACATTTTAAAGTTCTTGCTTTTTTTAGGAGTAATTTTTGGTTTTGATAAGTGATAGCAGCCTCTATTCATACCAAATTTATACTGAAACCCTGCTCATTTTATACTGAACTTTTGCACGTGAAGTTTAGTATTTGACAGAGACTTTATATGTAAAGGAGGGAGTGTTGATTAAAACATTTTTTTCTTTTTTTCATGTATAATCATCAGAGACTTTGAAGGAGAAATCCATATGAAGCTTGTCAGATTACCTTTCAGATTTCCTCTGTTATTCTCAAATATTTCTTTGTGGCAACATCATCTCCATCTTCATGTGCTTCTAAAACACATTAATTTAACAGCAAACATCAGTATTTTCAGACATAATTTAAAATATGCTACAGGAATGTGCTATTCACCATGCTACCTCAGCATTTCTAATTCATGTTATTTCGAATGTTTGAATTACGGTACAGATTTCTTGGACTGGAGAATGAGAAAATCCAGATTCTCTAGAATAGTGGTCCCCACCTTTCTGGCACGAGGGACCCTATGAGAATCTATTGCCTGATGATCTGAGGTGGAGCTGACGTGGTGATGCTGGTGCTGGGGAGTGGTGGCAAATACAGATGAAGCTTCACTCGCTTGCCCACCGCTCACCTCCTGCTGTGTGGCCCAGTTCCTAACAGGCCACAGACTGGTACCGGTGCAGAGCCCGGAGTTTGGGAACCTCTGCTCTCGAACCCGTCCGGTCCATGGAATAGCTGACACAGTGGGAGATGTCTTGCTGTTTAATCCCGAATATGGAGACATCTCTCCCTCTCTCCCATTCTTTCTTGCACACTCACTATCAAAAGGATAATCTATTTTAATGGAAAAATCACAGTAAAGCAAGATAATACAAATTAACTGGAGATCTGTCTTTGGTGGGGGTAGATAAATTCACTATTGTCTTCTCAGCGTTAGAAAATGACTATCACATGATAGGCACTCAGTTAATTTGTGGAATGTATGACTAAATAAGTTTTAATATGCTTATTAAATGTCTAATACGAGAAAAGCTTTGTTTCCATTGATTCGGGATATGGTGATGGATGGGCTGTCATTTATTTTGTTCTATCTTTATGAGGCCTCTGGGTTTCCACAAACCTCTGGGTTTTCCACATGTTTGTCACTTATGACAACAATAATAATAGTAGAATTAGCATCCAGCACTTGTCTAATGCTTTTCATCATTTAATAAATAAAATGTAATAAGATGCACATATATGTGTTTTTATTTTATTTTCAGAACAAATCTGAGTGATAGGTAGAACAGGTACCAACAAATGATGTTCTTCTTTCTTCTTCTACTCCTGGACCAGGCTTTCCATAGCCGAAATGACAGATGTAATTCTTTGATTGACGAGGAGACAAAAATAGAAAGATATATTATGTGCCAAATTTGTAACAAATAAAGACCCAAATTACATGTAGTCTGACATTTTTTCCACTTTAAATTTATTATAGATTTAACTAACTTTACATTTTATTCAATAATTCCTTTGAGATGTCACAGAAATTCGGTGATGGATGTATATTTAAAATTACTATAAAGTCAACGTCGAATGAAATAAAGTGTAATATATAATAGATAAGAAAATACTATTTTTCAGAGCCAAGCATTATCTTATTTTTATTGGTATTTTGAAAGTATTTATTTATTTCCCTAGATAAAAGATTGTGCATGATTTGGAATATAAAGAATGAAATTTGAATGTGATTTATAAATCTCTTTTTTGTTTTCACTCCTTTTATAGATCCTTAGGCATAGGTGAAGATGTCCCTTCTGAGACTATTTTCTAACTTAGTTTTTGAAGGGCCTTTTGTTTTTCATTTTCTTGCCCTTTTAAATAGCCAACAGTGTAATTAGTATGTGGTGATGTTGTATAATCATGTATAATCATCAGAGACTTTGAAGGAGAAATCCATATGAAGCTCGTCAGATTACTTTTCACAAATTGTGAAAAAACAAGTGAGGATCTAGGGTAGTTTGCCAAAAGATTGTATGAATAAAATCTTTTGTATTTATCTATCACCTGCTTGGTGGATTTAATTTCACAATATAGGATATTTCAAAAATAAATATTTGGATTTTATTCTGGAATTTTTCATCTTAAAAGAAAGGGAAAAAAAACAATAACAAAAATGACCATTTAATGAGATCCTTAAAAGTTGTATCTTACATGGAAGTCTAAACTTGAGGAATAAAATGATTGATCTTTGGAGTTTTGGCTAAGACTTTACTTGGTTTAAATATGCTTTTTCAGAACTGGAGACTTGGGAAGTGCTCGAGGCTTGACAAAAGCAACCTGGGCACACTGCTGTGACATTCTTGAATGTTTGGTTGGTAATCCTAAGAGTGTACGAAACACTACTAAGTTAGACCTGTTTTGCAGCCAGCTCAGTGACCTGCCCTGCGTGCTGGGGATTGCGTGGGGAATGGCATCTCTGTTTCAAACAACCTTAGATCTCTTTTGAGCTCCGGAATTTGTGTATTTATCTGATCTATCCTCAGTCCTCATGGAGAAATGATTTATATAAGCTATTATCAATTAAGGTAATAACAGCCTTTTATTTGTTTTAGAACTTTCTTCTAAATTAAAAGGACTGCTACCTCTAGATCTACTGTTTGAAGATTTGGCACAAATGTTTGCCTTATCTATAGATAATTTTTGTTTGTTTGGAATTATTAATTTTACATTTGAAAGATATTTGACTAGCCAAAGTGTGGTATCTAGCTTTAGGGGAGATGGTGGTTGTTTAAGTGATGAGATGTAGATGGAAGAGGTCCTGAAAGCCACCCCACCATCCCCCGCCGCTCATTGAACTGCTTTTGCTGAGTGGTGCTTCAGCATTTCATCTTTGGCTCATATCAAAGAAGGGATGGAAGGGGTAGGTGACAGTTGTAATTATAATGATGTCGTTGAAGACGTTGGCTGGGTATCACATGCCATGTCCCTTTTATGAAAACCCATCAGAGCAATGTTTCTTATACTATGGTGCCAGAAAATTTATGCAATTATCTTCGAAGCAATCCTATTTTCTTCTTTGCTTTGGCTGCTAGGAAGTAGAGCACTAAATCTGTAACATATATTTAACTTAATCGATTATAATTTGGGATATATTTTATATACGAACTTTATTTTACTCATATCTTTAATCTCCTTTTGATACTCCATTAAACTTTAACACACTTGTCGAATGCCTGTTTATGCTAGGCACTGTGTGTGATGCTAGAGACACATTGTCGACATACTCTGACAGCCCAGGCCTTATGGAGTTTACAATCTTTTTGGAGAAAATAAGTGTTAATCAGATAATCATCCAAATAAGTGTTAAAGGAGAAACTGTTACATGTACAGTGAAAAAACATTATATGATGCTGTGAGCTTCAGTAATGGTCCTAATTCCTCTTTCTTTACGTATTATGTTCTTTATAGTAACAGAGAGAGAGGTGCATACATACAGAGATACACACATATACATGTATGTAAATCTATATTGCTTATAGTATATGTTTATACTTATATTTTCTTATAAAAACCCTTCTCAAATAGAATTAAATGGATGATTATTTTTCCCTTACAAGGAAGTACCACAATGTATTTGCCTAATACATTATCACTGGACATTGAGCTTTTTAAATAAATTTTCATTACCGTAAACCACAAAATATTGTTTTAATTTTCATTTCTTTGAAATCCAGGATTTTTTAGTGGGCTGTGTATTAGCAAAAACAAAAGCAAAAAAACCCCACAACACCTCTTACCCCCAACACTTGAGAGGTTTTGTCAGCATCCTTTTTAACTAGTCAAGGATGGAAGATCTTATTGATAACAGATAAGCAGGAACAAAAGCAGCATGGCTCAACTACCTCTTCTTGGACCCACAACTGGCAGTCACTCTGTCTACATGGGGCAGCATCTTGCCTATTCTAGAAAATTCCATTCATGCTGCAGCACTACGCTTTGATACTTGAGGCGAGCCTCCTATTCTGAAGCACTTACAGTCAGTGTGTTTCTATTTAAGGAAATATTTACCAATGATGAGCTTTTTGGTTCTTAGACTAAATGTAGCAACACAAAGCATATCCGTATTGGGGGGAAGAGAACAAAGCAGTGTCCAGGAATGACTATTTCCAAATAATGTTCTGGAACATTCATATCTCTACTAATGAGGCTGAATGGTTTATTACAGGCTTGTCAGCCAGGTGTTTTTCTTTATGAATTTCTTGTTCATAGCTTTTGCCAAGTTTTCCATGGGTCACATTTATCATTGTACTATCATTGATTTGCGATGATTCCTTTTACATCAACAGTATTTTCACATGTGTTGCAAACACTTAATTTGGTTTGTCTTTGCTTTTTAATTGCCTTGTGGTATTTTTAGCATAGTGATTAAGATCATGGGCCTGGAGATGCATCTTTGCCTCAGATCCTATTCAGTGACTTGTTACCTGTGTATTTTAGTCAAGTTGCTTAACCTCTTTAACGCTCGTATATGTTGTCGTGATTGTTCCTGTTATTCTTTTTGTCTCTAAGCAGTGCAGATGTGAGGAATAAACTGAATAATGCATGTTCACTGTAGAAACGTTAGAAAAAAACAGATAACTCTAGAATTAAAAAAAAAAATCATATATAATGCCTCTACCTGTTCACATTTCCACATATGGATGATAGCAAGCAGTTATGTGTTATACTCATCACAGCTATGGATACAGTTTAGTACCAAGTTGTTCTCCTATAATATAAATATCGTTCTTGGTTAATATATATGTTTACTTTATCATTTCTAATTTTCGTATAGTATTCCATGCATAAATATACTATAATTTATCTATTTCCTTATCTTTAAATCAATTCCAGTTTTTAATTATGTAATGAATCCTTCATGATTACTTCCAATAAGCACAATTTTAATGTCAGAGGGTTAGTACATCTTTAAGGTTTTGGATATTTGTATAGCTTCACTCACACTACATATTATCTGTTTTATCTGTTTTTTTTTTCTTCCCCCAGTTGGATATGTGAAATATCTTATTTAAATTTGCATTTCTTTTGGTTACTAGTAACTTATACATGTTTCATGTCTTAGTGATTGCTTTTATTTCTTTTTTTATAATAAATTGCCCTGTTAATTTCTTTGCTAGCTTTTCAGTTGGAGTGCTCATTTTTTTCTTACAAATTTTCAAGAGCACTTAGAGATTACAAGAACATTAATTTCAGTCTACGGCCATGCTACTCTGAACAAGCCTGATCCCGTCTGATCTCGGAAGCTAAGTAGGGTCAGGCCTGGTTAGTACTTGGATGGGAGGCCACCTAGGAAGACCAGGTGCTGTAGGCGTAAAAAATAAAAAATAAGGGATTATAAACTGACAAGGTCCTTGCAATGTGTGAGGTCAATCAAGGGTTGCCTCACCTAAAAATAAATAAATAAATAAATAAATAAATCGTAAAAAGAACATTAATTTTCTATCATACATATTAGATAGCTTCCTGCTTTCTCTCTCTTTTTTTTTTTTTTTTTACTGTTTTTGATTCAGGGAAAATTTGAGATTTTTAAAAAATAAATAAATCCAGCCATCTTTATTTTTTTACCTTTACAGATTATATAAGTAGTTATCAATATTTTCTTCAAGTAATTTTATGTTTTTGCTTTTTTACTTAAGACAAATTTCTGGTTTCTATCTAAATGTTACATTTAAATATAGACCATGAGCTCCGTGAGGGCAGCATTTTTGTCCCTCTGAGTCCTTATTGCTGGCTGTATTCATGACACGTCATCGGCATGTAATACATATGTACCAAATAAATAATATGTAGGTCTTTAATTATCTAAACTTTATATTGTCATAAAATGAGTGGTAGAAATGTTGCTTCCTTAACATTTTCAAAAAGCTGGAAATGTATTATCTAAGATATATTCATAATCTGTTATTTTCCCTCTGGAACATTCTTCAGTTTTCCTTGATCATCTTTCTATTTCAGCTCAAGCATTGTTTCTGTAGGAAAGCCTTTCATGATAATTTATTGACAGGGTCACATTCCAAATTGTAAGTTTTTCTAACACTATCTTTCTTTGTGGCACTTAAACCTATAGTTTCACAATTGTTTGTGGAACTATTTAGATGTTTATTTTCCCTACTAGCAAAAAACCAAGCCATAGACATTACTTCTTTTTGATCATCATTGTATTGTACTGACTAGCACATATTAGATATTTAATAAGTTTTTAATTTCTTGAATGGACAATTGAATAAATGAACATATTGCCACAAAACTCACATATCAACTTTTTGCACACGCTTGGTCCCCTTCAAGACTTTATCTTCTGTATTATTGATCTCTCTGTTTTGTCGTTAGTCCTATGTAGATTTAACAATGGTATCTTTAAAAAACATTTCAGTATCTCTTAGGTTATGATGGCTTCCATATACTCCCTACATTAATTTGCCTTCGTTTAAAATTTTGCCCAACTATTCTTAAAAATTTTATTCTTCCAGTTGAATTTTATAATCATTTATCAAGTTAAGAAAAAAATCTCATTGTGTATATGTGTGTATGTGGGGGGTGTGTTGGTTTAGGGGGAAGGGTTTTTTTAAGCAAAAAAAGCAAATACATAACTTGAGAGATTGCATATTTATAATAATGCAAGCTTCTTATTCAAGAATTTGGTTAAGCTTCTATTTAGTTGAATACTTTTTATTTTCCTCAGTTATTTTTAAATTTTGTTAATATGGAACCTGAATATTTCGTGGTATGATTTTTCTTAGACATTTTTGTGCAGGAAAGAGAACTTGGAAGGCTTGAGTTTGCTGACTTTAAAAGAGTCTGCTTGCAGGGTTGGCCCTTGGCTGGCTTCTGGGAACTCGGGTTTTGAAATGTTCCCTGTGATGCTAAGTGATAAGATTATTTGGTGTGCTAAGCATACTGAATTTCATTGTGCCAGCCTGCCTAGACTTTTTTTTTTTTAACCATGTGATTTATGGTGAGCACCCACTTCCCTTCTGGGAGTGTTTAACGATTGTGGCTGATCTCGATGACAGAGTTCCTGTGTGACCAGCATGTTTTTATCTGGTCCTAAGGGAGTAGCCAGGTAAATTAGCAGTTGCAGGTTAAGGTAAGAATTTTAGGCAGAGTGAACGGACTACAAAAGCACAGAATTATGGGAGAGAAGAATATGCTGGGAAAAGTGAGAAGGTTTTATATCTATAGTGTATGGCTTATGAGTGCTTGGGAAAGAAGAGCTATGTGAAAGGTGGCTAAAGCTAGAGTTTAAAACACTTCGTATGCCATTGCTAGAAGTTTTAACTTTATCCCATAACCAATAGGAAGCAGCAGAATTCTTCAAGAGGAGGGAGTGATATAATCATATTTTTACTTGTTGAAGGTAATTCTGGGACTAGTATGGAAGACAGCCTTAAATAGGGAGAGAAAGTAGGAGATGGAATAATTAAGAAGGTCATTGTGACAATTTAGTTGAGAGATATTGAGGGCTTGGATTAGGCAGTGAGAAGAGAAAATGAAAGCCGAATTTTTGAAGACGTGTTTTCAAGGTTGAATCAACCAACATTGGTCATGGTTTCAGGGAAGGACAAGTTGGAGCAGAGGAGACGTTAAGAGAAAATGAATATGTAGAGGGGATCCGGGAGAGGGAAAAATTCATTGCGATTCTCAAGTTTCTAGGTTGGAAGACGGAGTGAATAGTGATGGATCGAAATGAGAATTTGATTAGGATCAGATACGTTAATGAAGGTATGAAGTTGAGTTTTGCATGTGCCACACTTGAGGAGCAGCTGGCAATACAGACCTGGAGAATGGAGGAGATGCCCAGGCAAGGGGAAGATGTGTGGTCCTCAGCTTAGCTCCAGCCATTGAGCCAGATGAGAAGAGGGGATAATCTGAGGAGAACACATAAAGTTATAAGGAGCTCTGAGAGTGTTCAACATACCTTGCCTTGTAAATACTTGATTGACTGATTACTTTCATTGACAATGGGCCAAAGAAGCAAACGAAATGGGAACATTTTATTGAGAAATCTACAAGATTCCATTCAAATTCTCATAGGTAGCTTGTCACGTACCAAAGCACGTTGCTAATATGGAATCCTTTATGTATAATTGCATGACCGAACGAGTGGGCTAACGTACATTTGATCCTCAGTTCTCATCTATGGAAAACCCGACCCCATAATTGGTCTCAATATATCTGCTCTTGCTTCACTACAAGAAATTCTCTACATAATTGCCACAGCGGACTTCATTTTTTTTTTTTTTTTGGTCAACTAAATATGATGTCAATCCCTGTATAAGATCTCATCTGTTTCCTTGGCTCCTGCCAACCTCTCTGACCTCGTCTCTTACATCTCCTCTCTCTGTTCATTGGCTTTCAGCCAAAAGATCATTCTTTCTGTTTCTGCCTTAGGTCCTGTGTATATTGTAGGAATATATTTCATAAATATGAAATGAATGAATGACTCTGCCTTCTAGGTTTGTTGTGAGAGGTAAATGTGAAAAAGTATATGAAGAGCCTGTTAATGTGCCTGGTACATTAGGGGCATGCAATAAATGCTACTTGTGATCATTTTTGTCATTGTGTTATCCAGTCTATAATTCTGTTATTTCTCTCTCCTCTTTTTCTCCCATCTGCCTTTCTAACTCTTCCCAACTAGCAAACTTACTGCCTTTGGTTTTTGCAACCCCCACAGGCTAAAGACTGGGTGTGCTGACATCTCTCTTCAGTTGGTACTTGATATGACTTCTTCTGATTGCCTGGACTTTTCCATGTGTCCTCTCCTGAAAAACCCTCCTTCTTATTGTGCTTAAGTAATTATATATGGATTCAGTCCCAAGGATACTGAGCATATAATAACCTTCCTGCATGAAATTCCCAGGAGAAAGGGAATCCTCTTGGGACTTGGTCCCTAGGGACCCTTTCCACTCATAAGGCACCGTCTTGATCACATCATTAGTATGTGGATTTGGAATTAGTAATTCATAAATGAGAGCCAGTACTTGTTGACCACCAGCTCTGGGCCAGGCAAAGTCCTAAGCACTTTCCCTCACGTTGTGAGTTTGATTTTATTAGTATTCCTGGTTTATACTTACTGACTTGCCTGGGGTCATGCTGCTAGTGATTTGCAAGTTAGTATTGAAGCCCAGGTAGAATTTCAGATTCCTGCCATCAGCTATGCTTTTATATTCTGCAGTGCCCCAGTAGCAGTTCCCAGGTCATATAGCTAACTTTCATTCTTTAGTATTTGATTTTAAAGTTTAAAAATAATGTGCAGTTATAGTTTTAAAAAATTTCAACAGTTCCTCCCTACCAGGCTACCCTACTACTTCAAGTCTCATTTCCCTTATGGCAACTACTGCTAACAATATTTTCCGAATTATTTTCTTTATTTTAATACTTTCAGCCTCTTAGCGTGACTCTCCTTTCAGCTTTCTGTCTTCTGAAAAGTCAGTTTATTCCCAGTTAGTTGGTAAAAATGTTAAGCACAGATGATCCAATGGCAACTTCGATGTGTACAACTCAAGCTGACCCTAAGAGAAAGGCGTTCCACCTGTGTCCCAGGCAGGCTTCTAAAATTATTAAATTCTTACCTGTTCAGGACCCGTTTACATGGATTTCTGCCAGAAAGAGACCTACTTATATTCCAAAACTCCAGGCTGATGAATTCTTCAAGTTCCTGGTACTGGAGCTATTATTTGACAGTTTATCTGTGACTCTATTACCCTGACGCTCACAGAAAAATGAGCGACCCTTCCTGGCTAAGGAAATGGGGTTCAGCGATCTTTTCAATGCTCGGTTTTATGGACTCAAGAATCAAAAGTTTTCTGAACAATGTGAAGAGAGTTTTGTTTATAGACCTTTGTCTTTTCTCTACTCCTCCCTTCTTGAAGAACTCTGCATTTTTTAATCAGCAGCACAGATATGCTCCTTTGGAAATGGTGTGCTTTTCAGCATGCACGGGAATGTTTCCCTAAAAAGTGAGGTCACCAGAAGCACGGAGCAGAGAAATCCCAGATGGCACTAATATTTGATTTCATTTTTAGCATTCTCATATTCAGCAGATGGATTGGAAGGCTGACCTCCCTGACACTTCTGCATCACTGCCTGCTATTCCAATTGCCTTTGCGAATGTTTTTTCATAAGGCTTCTCCTGGTCCCTCAGAGATTGATGCCTGGTCACCCGCCCGTGTTATGCTTCATTACCCGAAGGCTCCGTGTGGTTGAGAGTTGCCGTATTCTAAAAAAGGGGAAATCCTGGCTCATCAGTATCTCAAACTTTTCCTACAATCTCTCAAATCGCTTGTTATGTCTCAAAGAGCATCATCTTAGCTTTCTAGGTGCACCTCTGACTTGTAACTGTTTTCAACTTTCCTTTTCTAATTTTTATGCGTTCTTCTGTGACATGGATACATTGTGAATAATATTTAAAAAGCTTTCGAAATGGCTAAACTTAGCTATTTCCAACATACCTACTAGACACAAAAATTGGATGGTATTAAGGTGATGGCTTCGGTGGCGAAGAACAGACCTGGGTTGGAGCCGTTGACTCTCCCATTTCCTTTACTTTAAAGTACGCCTCAGTTTCCCAGTTTGTAAACTAGTGACGTTGTTAGTGCCTCAAAGTTAGGACTGGTGTGAAGGTTAAACGAGATAATGAACAACATGTGCTTGTCACAGTGTTGGCACAGAGTGAATGCACTGTGAAAGTTGGCTTGCAGTACGCTTCGTGATTTTTTGTATATGTGTACAGCATAAATAAAATATAAAACGTAAATGATAAAATAATCTAGTTTTTATCTGATTGCAAGGAAAGTAAATTGTTAAGGAAGAAGTTTTTAATGATCAGACTGATGCTTCATTTCGAAATTGTTCATAAAATTGTTATTCGCTTTTGTAGATCATGACATCATCCATGTACCTGTTTAGAGGCGGACTCGGGAGATGCAGCACCCTCTTCCCCTCCCTCCCGCCCGCTCCAGCTAGTTTATATTTCAGCGATGTGGCTGGAGAAAAGAAATTATCACGCAGCGTGAATATCCAGCAGGTTTAGTGTTTTTCCTGACAGGTCGACCTCCTTGGCCATTTTGTACAGTTCTCTGGGAACACTTCATTTTGAGGAGGATCAGGTTCCTTCAATCCTTATGCATTGCTGGCTCTGACATAACCAGATTTTGGTGCCTATTTTAATGCAAGGCACATCTTTGGCTTTGAGAAAACATTGCATATTGAATAGCCCTTTTGTTGAATCAGATCTCTAAATGCTGATGAATTTAGGTTTCAGACAACTAGACTGGCTACTTTGCTGTGCAACTTTCTTTAGGAAGTTACGTCTCCCCTTTTTATAGATCTAACATAAGGCCAGACTATGCGGACTCCAACTTCCACGAGTTCAAGATGCATACCTTCAGCCGGGTTACATCCTGCAGAGTCTGCCAGATGCTCCTGAGGTAAGCCTGCTTGGGCCCGTTTTTCAGTTAGGGAGTTGGTGTAATTGCTACATGGCTCAGATTTTTCTACTATCCCAGCCAAAATGTGATTAAGTGTAGATAGCGCTTGAATAGTTTGAATCCCACAGAAGTCTCCTTGGCCTTGGACCCGGACAGTTTCTCCAGAACACTCAGGGAGGTCCTGTCCCTCGGCTAAGAGGACGCTGCATGATGGCTCTCTGTTCCCTCCTTCTCCCTGCTCACACCGATGATTTCATACGGGCAGAATTCTGCACCTTTTAACAGATCTCCCTCTAATTTTGCCTTTCAGAGGAACGTTTTATCAAGGCTATTTATGTTTTAAGTGTGGCGCAAGAGCACACAAGGAATGTTTGGGAAGAGTAGACAATTGTGGCAGAGCTACTTCTGCTGGTAAGTCATGTTTATTGTGATTCTGCTTCTAATTAGGACATCAAACTTGCTAACCATAATGAAGGTCTAATTTACTCTTAATATGTGTTTATCGTAACATATCTGCTTTTGGAACTATCATTTATAAGTACTGTTAGAAAATTGTTTGAAATTCATGTGACTTTTCTACATACCAGGCAGGGGCTCAGAAGGGGCTTCAAGAGGGGCTCAGAAGGTTTCATGTCACCCGTTTTACTCCTAAGTCTCACCAATACTGTACAAATACAGCCAAACAGAGTGACAAAAAAAAAAAAAGCAGAAAAAAATTATTCTTCATTTCTATCTTTTGTTTATAAATTTTCCCCATAATTCTCTTAAACGTTCAGCTCACAAATGCTAAAGATACCAGAAGTAAACATCACATAGACTAATTCATGAATTAAAGAATTGAATACATTGTCATTTTCCAGCATTTAACAAAGAGCATGTGTCCTTTGGACATTGTGTAACTATTTTCCCCCTTGGTTTTTAAAAACGATGCTCCATGACTGTTAACAGGAGCCAGGGCCCAAGGCCACTGGCCATTACGTATGCAGTAGCCTCCTGCCTCTCTCTGTTCCTCTTGGGTCCTCTTCCCTCTCTTTCTTTTCTGGCCTCTTTATTCTTTCTCTTTCTTCTTCTTTCTCTTTGTCCTTTTCCCCCGAGTTTCTCTGTCTTTTATCAATAAGACCTTTCAAAATCAGTAAAACTTTTTGAACAGAAGAAAGGGATCTTTAACAGCTCAAGTTCAAAAGGTAGCCATGTCAACCTTTGATTTTCCCAAAGGAAAAGGTGGACATTGAATTATTTTGGATAATATGAAGAAGAGAGAGAGCCAGAGAATAATAGCTCGTTTCAGAGGTGACTTCAGAAAAAACAGGCAATGTTAGAAGAGGTGTGAATCCTGTCAGGACTGAGATCAGAGCACAATTCTCTCATTTTGCTCCTTCAGGAGACGTTTTTTTAAGGGCCCCGTGAGCCGTTCTCTATGCCAGGGATGGGCAGCTGCAAGGAAAAAGACCCCGGCGTTAGTTGAGCATCTGCACTGTGCCTGCCCTGCCTGGGCCTCTGCTGGGCACTTCCTGCAGGGACCCTTGCATTCTTAGAGCAGCGTGCATATGCAGGGACCCTTCCATTCTTACGGGGTTCAGTGTGCGTATGCAGCTCGCTCCAGGGCCGTTCAGTAAAGGGTCAAGACTATCACCCACGAATGTCTCTGAAGGTCAGAAGCAGCCGACAAAGTTGTAAAACATAAAAGAAATGTTATATAGTATTGTTTTCATCTACCTCGTACAGTTGATCACTTAAATTTTTATTGTTTCATCTTTATGTGCCCCATCCTGTAATGTCTTTGAGGACAGTTAACGTCATTTGCTCATGGTAGGCTAATGTAGTTTTATAAACTCCACAGCCCAGTTTTATGAGTTTTCGCCTGTGAGGAATAGGAAGTGGTCCCATCGTGGGCCTGGTTCTTCCTGGTTCTTCCACTCTAAAGAGAGCAGAGCAGGAGAGTAGTTGAGAGTCAAGCAGTGATGGTTGAAAATCTCACTCTTCCACTTGCTGGTTATGTGAGCTTGGGAAGTCGCCCAAACATCCCGAGCTTCCATTTATTCACCTGTAAAACAGAAATTAAGGATTCTTGTGAGGATCCGATGAACTAATGTGGATGCTTAGCATAGTGCCTGGCAAAATAGGAACTCAGTACTTGAATCCAGGGCGTTACGATGAAAGTCTGTTTTTTTAAAGGATGGACTTAATCTGTATTTTTGTTGTTTTTGTCATATGGAGCAAATATGGACAGAAAGATTAGTGAGCAATAGACTTTGAAGTGATAAACAAGAATGACCCTAAAAGGACTTTATATTTTTAACTTTTATGTAAAAAAAAAAAAAAGTCAACAGGAAACAGTTGGGAATTCTGCATAGCCAGATACAAGAGTGGGATATTCCCGGCGTCTGTGCCTAGGTCATTGCTTCGGTGTACAGTGTCCTTCGATGAGTAGCTGTGCCTGGGGAGACAGAAAGAGATGGCGGTAAAGCTAACCAGCTCTGGAGTCTTGCCTGGTTTGAATCTGGCTCCACAACTTACTCGCAGGGTGACTTCGGACCCAATTCCTTAACCTTTGTAAGTCTTAGCTCCTTCTCTTCTGAAATAGGGATAAATAATAGCACCTAGCCTTCAAACGTATTTTTTTTTTTAGTGCGTAGAAAGTGCCAGATGGTGTTCTCAGTCCTTTACCTCTGTTAACTCATTTAGCCCTATGAAAGTTCTGCGAAACTGGTATTATTGCTTTCCTTATCGTACAGATGCGAAACTAAAGCCCAGAGAAATAAATCGAGTTGTCTAAGTTGCTAATCAATAGAGTGAAGATTCAACTCCAGGTGGTCCAGCTCTTGTTCGTCCTTAACCCAAAGGCTATGCTCCCGGGCTGTGAATTAGCGGTGGTGGCCTATGCCATGTGTGTTAAGTGCACAGTACCTAACCCTAGTAAAATCGTGTGCTCGATTTTCTCCAGGAAAGAGAGAGATCTTCTAATAGTTTTTTGTTTGTTTGTTTGTTTGTTTGTTCTTAGCAACAACACTTTTGAATTTAGTTAAATCAGTTAACTACCAAATGTGTTTAGGTTTAAATATTCTGAAGTGTGAGAAATTCTGGCATCTCTGGGGATCATGCCTGTGTCAGAACTGGAGGATTTAGATATCTTCAGTTTTAGGGCCTCTTACTTTGAGACGAAGAAACCGAGTCATACAAATATGAAAATAAGATAACTAGGAATAAGGCTGTTGGTGCCCTGCAGATTATAGATCATGCTTCCTTATGTAGATAGCAGTCATTAAAAGATAGCGTCATTCTCTAAACTTTTTATCTAATGCATTATAAAGCAAGAAACAGGGTGTTTAAACCTTGGGCTAAATTTGTTTCTCGGAGTTTCAGACATCGCTGCCTTGCTCTCTTGATTCTGTCTCTGACCCCCGTTCTCCTATTTACACATCTGTGTCCTTACTCTCTCTCTCTCCTCTTTCTGGCCTCCCCTGCTCACAGTTTTAAGAGACCGATGGCGTCGAATGCTCATAGTCAGTTAATTTGTGGGATGAACTAACAAAAACCTGCCCAGGAGTCTTCCCTTTTGGCCTTCAGGTGTGGATTTGCTGGAGACCCCTAATACATTAAGGGGCCTTATCCTCAAAGTAAAGATGAATCTCTGTCACTGCTCCCCCAGCAGCCTTCTCTCCCGCACTCCCAAACGGATGCTCTAAAAGCTGGGAATTCAGACCTTTTTTTCCTCGAACTCACCTCTTTCTGCACTGGCGTAGGTGGCGAGCGTGGGCGGAGTGTGAGTTTGAGCTTGGTGGGTCCGATGTGAGTGTGGTAGGATAGGCAGTATTTTGAGGTCACGGGAAGCTAGACGTCATGGTCATTTCCCAGCCCGCAGAGAGTCCCAGCAGGGCTTACGTTCTGCACGGTCCTTTGTTTCAGTATTCCTGGGCGCAGCAGGAGCTCCTTGCAGCCGTTCAGTACTGCAGTTTTCCGTGACTGGTAGGATACTTCAGGAAATGTGGAGTGGGAGTGGAGAGCAGGAGGAAGGACCAGTCGTATCAGGGGCCGGACACATAGTGCCCTTGTGTGGGGCTTTTGTATGCAAGACAGCAGGATATCATTTCAGGAGAACTTGACTTTTGGGGAAGATCGCCACAACAACTTTAAAGCAAGCGAATAGTATTGATTTAAGGCAAATGCAAACGCTTATATCATAGAGCTTTCCAATAAAATTAAGTCATAGGTGATTTGAGGTGATTGACCCTAACTGTACAGAATTTTATAACTTTGTTGCTCAGCACAGTCGAACTGTTTTCTCAAGAGACAGAGACTCCGATTGGCTCAGTGTGAGTCGGGAGTTAATTCTTGGTCCAGAAAGCGGTGGCTCGTCAGGTGAAGTTGTCATGAATGTTGGATGGGGTGGAAAGCAAGTCCAAAAAAATGGAGCATTTTCACTCTGCGTTGGACGTGTTTATAAACACATGAGTGGTCAGTTAGAGAAGAGGCACTCATTGTTCAAAATGACACGGCAGCCCAGAGGCTGAATGAAGGTTAAAGTATCCGCCACTCTACCTCGTAACTGCCACACCCATTGGCCATTCCTTTCAGGCCTTGCTTGACCTTTATCACTTGGTACTATTAACCATTCTCCTTGACGCCGTCCTTCACATCCTACCACATTGCCCGCCTCCCCATGCCATCCTCTGGGTATCCGATAAATTTCTCTGGCATTAGCCATAACCTACACCCCAGGAAGATAGGCTCCATTTCCGCATAAGCTTTTCTCCTGAACTTTGGATTCAAAATTTCCATCTTTTCCTCACATATCCCTTCCCAGGTTTCCTGTAGTGACCTCACATTTCATATATCTACAAACTTCCTCCTCCTATTTCCTGTCTTAGTTAAAGGTCCACCATCCATATACTCACCCAAACCTGAGTGTCAGCCTTGACTTAATCCCCTCCCTCATCTCCATTCACTTACCTGTTCTTCTTTCTCCTCCTGAGTTCTTCTAGAATCCACCGATTTGGTATTGCTATAGATAAAAAAACAAAACAAAACAAAACAAAAAAACAAAAAAACAAAAAAACTCATTGTCTCTTGTTTGGACAACTACAGAAGTCTCCTAACTTTCGACTGTTATTCTTACTTTTTGTATACATGATCTTTATTAAAATTAAGTCTCATGTATCACTCTTTTGTTCTTTATACTTTCCATTCCTTATAGAATAATGTCCTAATGTCAATGAGACTATGAGCTTCTCACTGATAAGAACCAAGCTTAATTGATGTTCTGACCTCTGGGAAGCCACGGCAGATGGATGAGGGAGTGGATAGACTGACAGGTAGATGGACAGGTTAATGAGTAACTGTAGTGCACCAGGGTTTCTGGGCCCTAAAGATTACGATAGTCTTAGAACCAGCAGCAGGAGGCTGTGGGAGATGGTACAGATGTTGGTTCTACCCTTGAGAGACTAGAGCTTGACCAGATGTAGGATAAGTGGAATAGAAGCCTTATCTAAATCCCTGGCTTGCATTTTAAGAATGAAAGAGAGAAAACTGGGTAGGCCTTTTGCATTCCTATCCAGTATTTATGCAAGGAAAGGCTCATGCCCTGATCATCGACTGACCATCAGGCCTTTCACAAGGGACCCCTAGGTTAGGTTAATAAGTAGCAAGAAATTGAACCAACTCACAGAACACCTAATGACGAAAAGACCTCTGTTTCTGGAGAAAGCTGCTCCCCGATCCAGTCAATCCCATCTTTAGAATTCTTGCTTGGCTCTTGCCGTTTCCTTTTCTTGACGTACGCTCCCTTTCGTGCCTGTACTTTGAGATCCCACTCTTCGTTTACGGCCTCTCCGAGCTCTCCGCCAGTCACGTACTCTCACCTCGATCGCCCAGTGGCGGTCCGATTTAAAGAGTTCTCTCATTTATTTTTGTGTAGGTCTTCTGTATTTGCCGAGGTTAGGCTGCGTCGTGGTCACTAAGAACTCCCAAATCTCAGTGGCTTTGACAAATAAAAGTTTACTTCTCACACACTGCTGTGGGGCCTTGGCCCTCCCGGATGTCTCCTTTCTAAGTCATGGCTTGGGGATCCAAGCTGGTTCCATCCTGTGACTCTGCCATTTCAGCACATGGTCTCCAGAGTGGCTGTGCCTAAGACCCGTGGCCTGGAAGTGAGCAATGCTGTTTTGTTTTATCATGGTCCCCTGGTTGGATCTCAGCTTACTTACAAGGGGAGCTGGACGTGGTAGTGAACTTGTGCCCTGTTCGGCGGGCACTGCTGTCTCCGACACATTTCATTCCGCCCGCCCCCCTCCGTGCATTACCTGCTTCTTCACTGTGGGGAGCGTGTTTCTCATCTGTATCCACCACTTAGTGACACGTCCAAAGTCAGGGTGCATGGTACCACATTGTTAAACCTTTTTCCCCCAAGTAGGAGTATTTCAACTCTAATGCAATCCTTAATAGTGTTGGATGTGGTTAAGTACTAACCATGAAGCATCTGAAATGGCTCTTAGGCACTTCTTTTTGTGGAAGCTAAGCCTTTTTTGGGTATTGTCTTCCCTGGGTTCAAAAACCTTTTATATTTCATGCTCTATGTCCCTTAAATTTATTTAGTCTTCATTCATCCTTAAAATAACAATTACTTGGCAAAAAAGCAGTGCATTTCTGAATGAAGTGATTCATATTAATATTTGACTATGACAGATTATTAACTCAAGTATATGTGAAGTATGAAAAAAGGTACTTTAATTATTTCTTATAATTATAAGACAAACTATGCACCTTGGAAACAAACTTGAAAGTTGGGCGATCAGTTTATGTCTTCATATTTGAAAATTTGCATGGATATAAAGAGCAGGCAGTTCTACGGTCTTTTCTGCTGAACTTGGGTTGACTCCCTTGCATTCGCCATGGCAACTTCAGCGATCGACACGTACGCAGGCCCTGAAGCTGCCCAGACTTCCCAGCCTTAGTAATGAATAGGTATGAACTCCATTAGATGAGATTCTCTGAACAAGTCACTGCAAAGCCGATTTAATTTGAGAGGAGTGGCGTTTTTTTTTCTCTCACAGTACACCGCCGTGAAGGTCTGATCCTAGACTTCAACCTTTGGGGACATTCGTGGTTTCCCCCTCCTATAATATATATAGTTAAAAACCCTTCGGTGGCCCCTTCTCACCTTGACATTGATCAATATGGCTTGCTTTGCAACCTCACAGTTTAAACAAAGAAAGTAACATTGGAAGGCAAATGTTGCCGGAGCAGACGACTTTGCTTTCCCGCCTCTTCCCCTGTAGTGGGAATGCAAAGCTCAGCTGCTCTGACGTTTCCCTGGAGCAGATCTCCGTTTGCTCACTGTTTTCATCGCCCTTTTATTTAGGCCAGATGCTGCTGCTGCTGCTGCTGCTGCTCGTGGGGAATCAGTTGCCTTGCTTTCCTCATTGTGCAGACCTGCAGGTGTCCCATCCAGAACCTGCACCCCAGATTGGCATCTGAAATGGCTCCATCAAATTCTGTGACCCCTTTTGAGTAAAACGGTCTTGCTGGAGAATGATTTATTTAGTCTTAAGAAATAGAACTTGAGATAAGAGAGAGCAAATTGTGTAATAATGTATGCAGTGAGAGCCACTTGTATTGGAAGAACAGATATAATGGGACTGAATTTTTTGTTTAAACAAACGAATTATACGGTGTGAGTCTGAAGGCTCCATGAAAATCATTTCTTTTATACAAATATGTGTCTTGAGCCCTGTGCTGGCATTGAAGATGGCATTCTGCAAAGGCTCCGAGCTCCTCAGTCACTCATTTCTTCTCTGAATCACGTTAAACCAGTTGGGACATGATGAGAGAATGCAAGGTATAAACCCTTGAGGGCCTGTGAGTCACCTTCCAGAAAGGCTAAGAACATTTTATAGTTCGATCCACAGGGGCCTGAGAAATAGACCGCAGGGTGAAAACAAGTTGAAGATTAAAAACTTTTGGGAACTTGGAGAATTGAATTATTATCCTAAGGCAGTTCCCAGAAGAAAAAGACAGAGGCTTTTTCTTCAGATCTCGACCAGCAACCTTTCTAGTTGGTCGGAATTCAGCCAAAGTAGATTCGATGATCATCAGCCCTTAGTGTCTTAGCCCTGATGCAGAACTGTGAAACAAAGATTTTACTAAGAGCTCTAAGCACCCGCCATGGCAGTCGGGTACAGATCACCAGGGAAAGAATGCTGTGGCAGACTTGAAAATTCAGAGCAACTTTTCCATAGCAAACCTCATCGGATGAGGTTCCTGTTTTGTTTTCCCAGCCAGAATGAACTTTTACTTTGAAATTGTGTGAAACAACGTTTGCAGCTGGGTTTTCTTCTTTCTCATCCCTGTTATTTTAGTATCAGTTAACAAGCCTTCGCATCGATAGGGTCATCAGAATGTAGATTGTCTGTGAAGGTGTCAGTCAGTTCAACAGTATGACCACTAGGAAAACTGCAGAAGCATAAGTAGTGAAGCCTGGCTAAGAATTTCTGAACCGAACAAGATTCTAAGAGTTATTTCCAGTTCTTTGGCTTTTGCCCTATCCTTGGAAAATGTACAGAACCCTACCACGAAGTATGACTAAACAAAAGCTCTGACTTTCAAGAGCCATTGTTTATGTGTCCTGCTCCCACGGTAGGTCAGAGTGTGAACGGCGTTAGGCCGACTGCATGGAAGAAGTTGGCCTCTTCCCTGGGTGGCAGAGTGCGGGCTGAGGGTAGACGTAGTGGCCACGAGGACAGGGAATGGTGGCAAGGAAAGGGTAAGCCCCAGTTGAGGACTCTTGTCCTTACAGTTGGAGTCGCATCCAACCCAAAGCCCCTCTCCTGCTTTTCCTCTTCCGGTCACGCAGAGGGGACTTTGTACAGAGCAGTTCTTAGAATCATGAGGGGAGCTGATTTGCTTGATGAGACACCGTAGGAAGAAAGCAGGAGACGAGGAGCAGGGAAAATGAAGGAGGGAGAGTCGAGTGAGGTGGTCAGCCGCGTCCCGTTTGTTCCTTACTTTGTGCCCGTTTCATTCATGCCTTGCCCGACCTCACACCCTGCTGAGTTCTGTGTTAGATGCCTTCACCTCCGCAGGCAGCCAGGCATTTGAAACCTAGGCAACAAGGTGTGAGGAGCTGTAAATGAGGGTCTTCTGTTCCTAGGTCTGTTTTCTGGGAAATGTGGTTCGAGTGTCTGCATAGCTAGATGGCCACCGTCGATAACCATCATTTCCTCTTCCTGAGGAGCACCCAGGTGACACTCATGGAGCGTGATGTGGCATCTACTGTCACATGGGTTATCATAGGTTTCGTGCAAACAAAACAAAACAAACAAACAAAAAATATTTGAAGCATATTGTAAAAGACCTACTTCCCAAAGACATGAAAACAGTTCTATGCGGGACCAGGAAAAAAAGGGACTTTCAGATCAAAATTAAGGTACATACTCATGTATGAACATCGAACCCGAAAGATCTAAGTTGGTTTTTTGTCGTCGTCTTTTTTTTCAGAGGGCGGAGAGAGCAAAGCTTTCCTCAGGCCCCTGGGATGGCAGACGTACACTCCCCTCCCGTTCGGTGCTTCCCACAGTACACGATGCTTTCTCCAGTTCTCTAGCTGGAGAAGAAAGTAGTTTAGGGCTGTTCTGGCACGTAGGTCTTTTTGGTTAGCAGTTGAAACAGGTATTACAACATCTCCGTTAGGAACCGAGTTCACCTGACCTGGGCGCGGTGTCCAGCCAGATGGTCCTTTCATAGACTCTCTCCCCCAACCAGTTCTCTTAGGCAGTCTTTCTTCTGAAACCTTGCATTTTTCTAGGGGGAAACAGAAGTGAAATAGCTCTCTCTCTAGGCTTTGTAAAGGCCAACTTCAGCCCTGACACAGGCGCCTCCATAGAAGGCAATTTCCTGTGAAAGCGAGGGCGATGGGTTTGAAATTGACGAAGGAGTGCAGACTGAGCTTTTCTAAGAAAGGTGCCTTTTTGCCCACGGTGCTTCCATTTTCATCAGTTAGGAGCAGCCCTTATAAAACCAAACCAAACCAAACCTCCTGTTCCACACCTCAGGCAGTCTCTCCATGTAAAGGAATCTGTGGCAGCCAGTCAGGCGTTCTGATTGTTCTGATAGACATTTTCACCTTGAACCCTGGTTGGTGGGGGCTTCTTGGAGCCTCTGTAAGAGGTTCGTTTAGGCTTATAGAGCTTACACTCAGGCGTGCCCCTTCTCTCTTGATTTTTCTCTCGGTTTCTTTTTCTCTTCTCAGATCCTTCTTTAGAGGATCATTTTGGGTTGGGGAAAGTGTGGGCATGGGCTCAAAATGATGAGGTGTTTCCCTTCATAGTCTAGAGAGGCCGTAGAATGCATAGGTGCTCCTGGGGATGGGAAAGGAAGCAAAAATGTCAGCCCCCAGTTCTGTCACGTGCAGCATGTGCCTCTACTGGCAGAGCGACCCTTTACCCTTCTGCCACGTTACTCGCCCTGAGATCTCAGGGCCCTTTATAAAACTGTTAGTCATTTTCAGGAACTGAAGTGTAATGGAGATTCTTGTTTCTACTTAAGGACAGGTAAACTAAGGATGAAAGGAAAATTAACATTGGAATCGAATCCTGTCAGTTTTTAATTTTCATCTTTAAATCAGAATGTATTCCCCCTCAAGTTAAAAATAAGAGTCGTAGCCACTTAATGAAAAAATATATGCAATGTTGTACTGTATCAAATTTGCCATTGTTATAAATAGTCATTGTAATACCTTTGTAACTCGGTGTGTTTAGATTCTTAAAACCAGGTATGTTGAAAGAAAGGTTCCCACCCAGCTTTCTTTTATGCACACAAGTTTAGTGCAAGCCATTGTTTTAAGGAGCTTTATGTGGTTGGATTGACACTGCTTAATAAACAATTGAAAAAGTTAAGCATGACCTAGAAGTCATTTAGAACTATGAGTCACTTTCCTGACAAGCCAATAAGGCAAGAGAATCCAAGTTGCAAAACAATTACTAGCCCAGCCTGAGGGACCCTGGGACTATATTACAGGTATTAGTTAGCAAAGCAGAGCAGTAGTGTTTTACCAGGCTGCAGAGGACAGGCTAAGGCTGCTAACCAAACAAAATAACTTTACTCTGACAATGCCAACTTTTACATTTGTTTCAGAACAAGGGACGCTCAAACCACCTGAGGTAAGATGAACATTTACAAATTTTTATATAACTTTTGCATTTTAATTGTTTGCTAACTTAAGCAGGCTTGAGCTTTGAGAATGTTAAATGTGCCTCTTAAAATGGACAGAGATAGAGTGAACAACCAAGTGTTTGTGAATGAAATGCAAAGGCTTAATCAGAGGAACTTTCAGTCACCGGCTGCAGATCCCCAGTGGAGGGAAAATGTGAATATTTAATCTGAGCATGTGTGTGAAATGGAACTTTCAGAATCTTATTCCGGTAAATTTCAAATAAATATTGTAGCACTAATATGGGGAAACATTTTCCTAGTTCCCTGAGACAGAATTCCTCAGAACCTGGAGGTTTTTAAAATGTAATGCATCTAAAAGCATTTCCTTGGAATGGATAGCTTTGATCCCCTTGGTACAGAAAGGAGGGTGGCCCTCACCCCAGGGAGTTGGTAGACGGTCTTATCATGAAACGGTGTGTTGCTGCCCAGCATTTGCTAGTACTGAAAAGTTCTAACATTGTTCAACTAAGGATGTAATTTTATGTTTCTAGTAGTTTTACATTTGAACACAAACATAATTTGTATCATATCTTATGATACAAATTAAGATATGATAACATTTCCTTTTTATGTCTAATGGCTAAGGTCTAATGGCTTAAAAGTATGTGTGATCTCTGTCACCTCTCAGCATAAAGCTATTTTTAAAAAAAGTGAAAAAATGAAAAATATGGCTGAATCCAGATGACCATTGCTTTGGCCTTCAACCAAAAGTAACAAATTGTTTATCTGACCTCCCCAAAATGATGTCATAGCAAAGAAAATTAATAAGTGAAATATATGTGATTAGTTATGTGAACCAAAAGTATAGTGATCTGAAAATTTCAGAATAAAAGAATGACAAAAACATTCCATGCCAAATGATAACAATTATATCATTAAGAGTGGTATGATATTAGTATGTTTTTAATAGGTTGGCATCTATATAGTTGGTAAAAATAATAGAAAGTACAGCAAGTTGTCAAATGAGATAATTTTTTCTACTTTTGCATAGGCACATCGTTTTTTTATATAGGATATCAGGTGTGCGATATGAGGAAATTTATATGCTGACTTCTTCAGTGTATCAGTTGGCTATATTTTAGAATCTAGACTCTAGATCAAGGAATGCATAACAAGATAATAATAATTTTAAAACAGGCCATACACGTTCTTCTAGGACTAAAGTAAATTAATGTAAAATTTCTTTTAGTGTTTAGTCAACAGGGTAAGATTTTTCGTCAGGACTATAAGGAATGTTCTAGAAGTGCCGGTGAAGATCTTGGAAAGCACCTTTCATTCTCTACTTCTCATGCTGCTTTATTCAGACAGATTTCCTTGTAGAACTCTAAACTGTAACTCAGTGTTACTTTACATTTATCCTATTAGATAAAGCTATTATTTTTTCCCCCAGGGAAGATGATTTCACTTGATTTCATTTAAGTAATGTGAAGTGGGTGTATTTTCAGGAAGAAAGTGTACTAATAAATTGTTAGTAATTTTCACAAGATACTAAATAATTCTCTCTAGGCACTTTTAAAAATTATACGTGAGCTTATTATGAAAGGAATTAATTTTCATGTCGATTTTTTAAAATGTAGCTTTAGTGTTTTAGTGACTTTCTTAACTTTTGAATACAATAACTGTAATTTTTATATAATGTGTGATTCTGCTAATAATCTCTACTTTGGGTGGAAAATTATAGTAAGCTCTTACACTGGCCAATTTATATGGAAATTTTAGCTTGGTTTAAGGGAGAAGTATAGCAAATGGATGTTTTAAAACATCGTTGACTCCACACTTCCTCCCCGCCATGGTGTGGAAGATGCTTTCAACTCTCCGAGGCAGGTGCTTTGTGGTCAGGAGTCTTGCCAGAGGAAAACGATGAAGCCCTTCTGGGGGCTCTGTGGTTTTCCTTTCTCTCTCTTGAGGATCTTCTTTTTTCTCCATGTATCAGTTTGTAGTCCTGTTCTGTTCACCTTTCAACACCTACGATCGTGAATTTTTGATGTTTAATTCTATACTTCATTTTCAAGGTGGGTCAGTTTTCAGTAGCCACAAGACTCTGGGGTCTCCTTGACTATATCTGGGATGGTCACTTCACACCTCATTCTGGAGTGGACCTTCAGAAGCCACCTCTAGCTCCAGAAAGAAAGGTTATCATTCCATACCTATTTAATACAGACTTACTTGAAATGTATTCCATAGCATAGATTTTCCTACCTTTAAAACAGGTAGAGGAACTAAAGCCAGTTAGTTCCATTTAGCAAGTGAAACTTTGCTTGTTTTGTTGGTAAAAATCAACAGAGAGAATTAGATTTCTTCCAAGAGGCAAGAAGAGAGAGTCGTGGAGGATAAAGGTATTTCTTTTAGAGAAAGACAGGTAATAGATAATGAATCAAGAAATAAAGTTAGTTTGGTTGGGTTTTTTTCTTTTTTTTCTTTCTTTAAATTATTTTTCCCACTGCTAGGAGATCAAGAAGGTTCTGAAGACTGATTCCCCTGATCTCAGGAGGCAGTAACTGAGAGCTTGCAGGGATGGCCACTAGATGTGCCCTTCTCTCCCTGCTGGGGACAAAGTCTTGTCTAGCCACGTCCCAGGCTTTTGAGAATATTGATGGCGGAGGAGAATATATTTAAATATGCGCTGTTAAATATTTCCATATTTTTTACAAAAAAACACTTTTTTTGGTGCTTTTAAAGTATAATAGATCTCAGACTCTCCAAATACAGTTGGTCTAAGTTGTCGAAATTTTTCTCCTTTTTTTTTTTTTTTTTTTAAAAGGCACCAGATTACAGTTTGTTCTACTTCTCATTCTTACAGTTGAAAAGTTTCTGTTCTCAGGGTCACTGGTTTTCAATGACTTTCCGGAGGAAGAACCTAAAACATAAGCAGCGGGGCAATAACTAAGTAGAAGAATTTGTCTTTCATGTGAATTTAAAAATTCAAAATACCGTGAAGTTAATAATAATGACAATAATAATTAATAATAATAATAATAATAATAATGTCACTTAATAATCATCATCTTGTGTGAGGAACTGATCCAAGCACTTAAGATAAATTAACTCATTTAATTCTCACCACAAATGCCACTAAGTAGGTGCCATTATTATCCCCAATGGGAATATCATCTCCATCGGACATTGGGGATCCAAACAAACATAGAGATGTTAACTAACTAACTCACAGTTAAATGGGTGCTGAATAGCAGGGTCTGAATTTGAATTTAGGCAGTCTGATTCTAGAATTCATGCTCTGTTCCCTGTTTTAATCCTAAATTCTAAGGTAATATAGAGTTCCTTTTGAACTCAAGTGTTGCTTTTCACATTCTAAGTTTATAGTTTTTAAGTAGTACCAGTTTAGGGATTCGAGGAGTAAGACCCAAAGGTCGACTTCCATTCTGGCCTTCGAAGCACTTCGACTGTAGATAGTATAAGAGCCGTGGAAAGACAACTCCTATCGTGCATTAAGAAGGTGGAGGGCTGTGTGGGAAGTAAATAGCAAGATATCCATCATTATATAGAAAATATTGTCAGTTGTGATCACTGTCCTTTATACAGAGAGTGCCAAAAGTTTTTATAAAATTCCAGATAGGAAAGGTTTTTCTTTGAAAGCAGTTTTCTTCCAGGTTGTCAGATATGAATCTGTAACGCACCATGCTTTACTTTTTTGTGCCTTGGCTACCAAGAAGCCTAGAGCTACATTTTCTTTTCACTCAAAATGGCTCTCTTTATAGCTAGTTTTTCCAGTACAGCTACCCATCTTGTTCAGTGTGGCTTCATTGCTGGTTTTAATGATCATATTAGCCTTTACAAATCCATTGTGAAAGTAGTTGGGTTAAAAACAAAAATGATATTTTAAAACTTTCTCCAATTTGCTTTCACCTGATAGCCCTGAAAATCTACTAAATATGGCTTTGAGGCCCTTTGGAAGGCTGTAAGAGCCCATTTTACCCATTTAACTAATGAATAAAAAACATGAGGAACCCTAAGAAAAACCCACGGCTAATGAGTGCTCTCAACGAAACCACGTCTCTGCACACAGGCACAAACCCTCACGCACATCGAAAGAAAACCGCTTTTGGGAAATCTGAATTATATGGTCGTTATAGACTCAGCATTTTACCCAGTTGTATAATAAAAAGTGAAAATCGGGTTCTTATTAATTAGTGAGATTACCATAGTTATTAGGAATGAATTTCATGCTTGTGAAGTCAAACATAACCATGCATTTTCAAAGATTTAAAATCTTTTGATTTGCATCTTATCTATAATTTTGATAAATTTTTCTTATGGATTCCTTTTCTATAATAAGGGTTTGCTTTCATGGTTCACAAGCTGTATGCCTGTTTTGTTTCTTAAAGAATTCAGATATAACTGGTCCATAATTAAAATGCCATTTTCATTTAGGTGTTTACTGAAATCAGAGCTTGAGATCTTTGTTTTGAGGCTCTGATCTGTCAGGCCTCAGAAATAGCTGAGTTAGACTTTTAGAGATCATTCGTCTTTGCTGGGAGCAT
Source organism: Pteropus medius (assembly GCF_902729225.1). Classification (NCBI taxonomy): domain Eukaryota; kingdom Metazoa; phylum Chordata; class Mammalia; order Chiroptera; family Pteropodidae; genus Pteropus; species Pteropus medius. The sequence continues at coordinate 1,499,277 of NW_024350924.1, read as the reverse complement.
TTTCCAACCAAGATTGCCTGCCTGGGCTTTGTTCTCATAATTCGTTTAGTCGTTATGACTTCAAAAAAAATGAGTAATAATACCTACAGATGGCAAATGAAAAGATATTTCATTCTCATAGTGTTATGTCAACGACTTATCAAATGTAGTGACATTCAAGTGGAAGACTTATTCGAGAAACAAAGAGGTTAAATTATAAAAACAAACTTTGGAATCAAGTGTTTTGATCGAATTCAGTCATACTTTTAAATGGAAAAAGTGCCACATCCGTTGGCCTTCCAAGGTGTCGCAAAGTAATACAACTTAATAATATAAAATCTTTGTTTTACCTTTCTGCACAGAAACGGACCAATGGACTCCGAAGAACCCCCCGACAAGTGGATCCAGGTGTGTTTCTGGTTATACAGCTATAATTATGACTTAAGTGATTATGAAAGTATATGGGAATTGCTAGAGAAAGTCAGGCAGATTATTAGCCTTTGTTCCTTGCAGTTTGGTATATAATGTCTGGCCAGGAGGTGACAGTCTAGTGAGTCAATCATTTACCTGCCGGGGCTTCCTAGGACAAGGTCACACGGTGGGTCACCCTCAGTACCACATTCTTTCCACAATCAGCAACCGAGCTGGTTATTTGCTTTGCTGAACAGCCTCAGGGTGCCTCGTTAATGCTAACATATCCAACATACTTCCCCTTTCTCTCCCAAATCTGGAAAGAAAATCAACCAGCAATCTGGCCCTTGAAATTAGCATTCTCTAAGGGGGTGGAGGAGTTCAGAAACCGGCCAGCTTCGGTACTCCATTCATCCCGGATAGTGTACTATTTTATAATGGAAGAATGAATTTAGGGACTTTGTGAACAAGTGTCTTCTCTGGAGACCAATCGTTTGTCTGCAGGGAGCATTCAGTTGTTTTCTATTTAACATGGTGAGGTTTGCCCTATCATCGTTTCAGTGTAATTATTTTTTCATCCATTAAGCAGTATCTTCCACAATTTCATTACCAAAGATTTGTTATGTATATGGTCATATGATTGTGTGTAAAAGTTATTCGTGGCTAAAGGATTCTAAATAACTGGATAATAAATCAAGTGAAACATGAAATATGGAGTAGTGGTCTTGCTGGAAAATAATCTGGATTATATATTTTGTTTTCTCACCATAAACATTGTTCACCTAGTTGTAAAGTTTAGCTTTCAAAGCATTCTAACTTCTAACTGACACCACACCCACGCTCGCTCGCCACGCCAGTGAGCTGTTTGAAAAGATTTCTAGGTGCTTTGTTGCCTCCGGCTAGAAATTGCCTCACTTGTGTCCTGATATCAGTTTAAATCTTTTAACTACAGAAAAAAATTGAGGTCATTGAAAAAAAATTGGGGATCTGGTTTACTTTTTAACAGTTCTAATTATCCCGAGACAATACCCTCTGCAGAGGATTCTGCAATATTTAGAAGTGACTTCTGTTTTCTAGGAGTGTGTGACTGCAAACATATTTTTTTTCTTGTTTTGTTTGAGTTGTAATATTTCTGCTTCAAAAAATTATCTAACCTTTATAAACGTTAATTTTAAAATATTTTCTATGGGCATTGTCATTTAATCCATGTTCTCCCAGGTAAGTGCATTTCGATATTTATAATGTATCAGTAGGAACACATTTGACTGTTAACAATTTATTTTACAGTCAAAATTTTTAGGAGCCCTTAGATTATTTAAAGGGAGGTATAGTGAATTCACAGATTATAAATATGACAACCAATATTAACATCGTTTATCCTCCTTTACCGTAAAGGTGATGACTTCGTGTAGGTATAATTCTTCTGATATTCCTATTTGTCCAAAGATCATGAAGGAATTCATGAGGAATAAAGTTATAAATATAAAAGTAGTGTTATATGTTTTGCTTGTAATTATACACACACACACACATCTTTCCATCAGGTATAGTAAACATATCAGTGTTTTCTCCATTTTTTTTTGAAACAAACAAAAAGTTGATGATCTTGCCTATTGTAGCTCCTAATATGATGACAATTATTTCTCCCTGTGGGTAGCTTTTGATATTAGGCTTGACTGTGTTTTTAGGGTTTGTTGTCTTGTATCTTTGCCTTTTTCTGTTGGCAAGTTTTGAAGCTCTTTTGTTCAGAGTCAACCCTTGCTTGATAGGGTCTTACTCTGAGTTGATTCCAATGTGACTGTTGCTTAGCAGATTTCCACAGTTTTGTGTGTGTGTGTGTGTGTGTGTGTGTGTGTGTGTGTGTGTGTGTGTAGGAATGTTTTACTCCCAGGATGTTTAAACAAGGGATCATCAGTAAAACAGGCTTCTTCAGCAAGGACAGACTGTTTCCACGGGGCAATATTTGCTCTTAGTGCTTTTTCCAGGAAGTTTATTTAAATTTTCTCTTCTAGATAAGTTAGTTGACTTTTCCAAGTGCTAATACACTGACTGCTTCCCAGGGCCTCACTTAGGGTGGTTTGTAGAAAAAAGTGATTAAACAATATGGGAGGTTAGATGTAGCCACTTTATCAGAGCCATGTACAAAGATAAATTACGTATCTTCTTTGTAGATCTTTTGTTTTGCAAAAGAACTTAATGCATAGTTCTTTGTGCATACATACTTAATAAATATTTTTTAAATGAATTAATGAATGATTATAATTTTTTCTGTATGCATTGACTCTCTTGCTTTTTAAATTCTTCTTGCTGACATTGTAGACTAATGGAATGTGGAGTAATCTAGTTGTTGGAAGTATGGCTCTGAGCCACTTTGCCTGGGCTGGGGACCCAGTTTAGCTGTTTACTTGCATTTGACCCTGGGCAATCCATTTGTGTCCTCTCTGTGATGTAATTTCCTCATTTGTAAAAAAAAAGACTAATAACAGTACCTTCCTTATAAAGTTGTTGTTAGCATTTACATGACTTGGTACCTGTAAAGTACTTAAAACAGTGCCAATATATGGCAAATGCTAAGAGGTGGCAATTGTTACAATAATTACTTTGAGGTAGAGCATGTTATTTAATATCAGACATTTTATCATATGTAGGAGAATCAATAATATTTGCCAGATATTTCTTTTCAAAAGATACAGAATTTTATACTGAATTTCCACTGACGTTAGAAGTTACATAATCACAGTCATTTTTCAACTTTCCCTTATTCTCTGCTTGTCTAATGGCTTCCGTGGTATTTTGCTTCTCCTTAAGAAGAGACACCATCAGTAGTGGTGGTTCAGAACTTTTGAAGTTAGTAGTGTTTGTGATTATAGTAAGCAAAAAAAAGAAAGAAAAACCTCTAAGTTTGAAAACATATATAGTATATTGTGATATTCTTTTCAAACCAAGATAGATGGGAGTTAGCACATTTAAAACATTCACTCTTTATTGATTACAGTTAATCTTTATAGATAATATTTGCAAATGGCCTTGCAGTTTAAGTTTATGTTTTCTTGTCTTCTGTTGTGTGCTAAGAAATTTATCAATTTATGATCTTGACTTTTTATAAATATAGTAATATGTTAGATGCAAATTTTGGTAGCTCTTTGGATTTTTTAAATAGAACAAGGTATTTTCATCAGTTTGTACCTTTCTAAGACAGATGTTAGTTTCAGGAAAAAATGCACTTGGAAGAGACAGATCAATTATTTCAGGAACACGGAGGTGCTAGGCCTTTTTCAAGAACATGAGATCATAAATCTCAAGACAATCTGAACACTTGGTGTAATATTTTTCGCCTAAAGTGGCACTCAAGGTCATAGTTACCAATTAAATTTTAATACCGAGCTTTAAAAATTTCTTTCTGTCTAGATATAGGAAATACAAGATTTATTTTAGTTTGCATGTGGCAAATCTGTATACCAGGATATGGATTCTTTTAATCAAGTCCATGTTTTTAGGTGATTGAGGAATTGTCTTATATCTGTGGGACTCTTAGCATCTTGTATTTAAGTCCATAGCTACTCGCTTTTAAAAAATTCAGGACATCGTTCTCTGTTGTGCAGCTTAAAGATTAGATGAAGTAGATGGGAAATGTTCAGGTACTTCGTCTCTTTCTGATCTTAGGTTACTCACGTGACTTGTGATAACCTTGAATAGTAAATGAACAGAAAATGGTTAAATTGATAAGAGTTCTTTCTCTGTGCTCTTGCTTCTGCGTTCACTGTGAAACTCTTGCTTACAAAGAGAAATCTGGTTTAGAAACACTGTCTTATGCACTGAGGAGATGTCTTACGTTTCTTCAAAGGTGGCCATTCTCTTCTTTGTCAGTGGATGGAATTCATATATACTGCCATTCCTATCTGTTCTTGTATGAAGAAGGAGATTTCAGAAATCTTTCTTTCATTACCAGCTTTGTGTCTCATAGAACAGTAAGCACCAGCAATGTCATTAATTATAAAACATGGCCCCTCTCCACGAGGAATTTATATGCTGCCTAAGGAAGAAGTAGACACAGATACAAGTCTCGATTGCATAAATGCATGTGTGTGAATGTACGTATTAAAATTCTTTAATATTACATATACTATTTTATATGCTGATTCACTATGGTATGGTGTACTGTCATGAAAACAATTAGTGGATAGTAGGATGAACATATAAAAAGATCTAATTATGTAGTATGTACAAAAAAGCAAAAGGAATTGGAAAAGAGAGAAGCAAGTGTGGGCTCAAATTGCCTCTAATCTTGGTTGTCTGTGTATGTTTTCATTTATATAAATAAAAATTTGTTATGCTGTTTTATTGTATTGAATTACAATTTAATGCAGTTTTTCTTAATGTTTTAATTTCAGAGGATTGAAGAAACTAATTTTAAATGCTAAACAAAATTGTTGACTTCTTTTATATGTGCTTTTAAACATAATTCCAATTTGCTCAATAGAGAAATTTTATATTTTTAGTTTCCAAATAGAAAACCAGCCTTGGATTTTTTAAATCACTTATCTAAAAATACATTTCATTCTTTCTTTTTTTTTGAGATTGGGGAGTAGGCAAATGTATATTCTTGAAGGGTGTTCTAAATGAGCTTTTGTCTATAATAAATAAGTAATAAAGTATCCATAGATTATACTATTTCCATATTAATCAGTCAAACCTACTTTTGTCTTTTCTGTGTCACCTCTGAAACTAATTTCTCATCAAATATAAATCCTAATCTAAATATTAGGAGCATAATTGTAAATGTGTAAAAATATATTTCACGTTGAAAGAATGAACTTGAAAAAACTAGGACAATAGAAACTCGTGATTAAGATTCATCGCAGAGAAATGAGAAATCCAGGCTGTGAATGAGTGCTGGGGAGCCTGCTCTGGTTTTTAAAATAACTGATTTGTTCTCAAGCTTCTATTAAACTAGGGACAACAAGACTAGCTCTGCACTAAGGCGGTTGATCCCCTGGTAGTTATTTGCAGGACTACCTTTTGAGTTCCCTTTGCCGTAGTGACAGATTTCTGAAATGTACATCACAGACTCTTGCTCATATCTTTTTAGGTTTGGGAGGATTAATTTCTCCCTTTAACGTCTCATTCTGAGTCCGCAGAGGGTTAACTGTTGCTGCGGTCTGGTAGGTATGTCCACACCTTGCTGGCCAGTCTTTTCCACTGTTCAGGTACCTCCAGCAGAGGAACGAGGGCCAGGTGAATACTGGAAGACAGACACAGGGATGGTATAGGTGAAAAACACATCGTCAGTAATGTGATCATTGAGATGAAACGTTGGCAGTATTATATACAGAACCTACTTCTGGGTCATTTATGCAGTTCTAACTTATAATTTCTGTTATTACAGTAATTACATCTTTAGGAAATAAAGTATATATCTATACAATTTTAGGAAAAAATTCTGAAAAGGAAGTCTCCAACTTGGAGAGCCAATTTTAAAATCTATCACCAATAAAACATTTCTTATTTGGAAGGTCAGGTGTGGCCTGGACTTCCTTTGCTGTGTTCATGATCCTGGTAGTTAAATACTATTCCATTTCAGAAAGAAAAGAACGTGCCATGTAATGCTAAATAGACAAAGAAACTTGAGAAATTTCTTATGGGCCAACCACCTCTGAGACTCTAATAGCCTTGTTTTAGAGATTTGCACTGCACTAAGATAAAAGAAAAGAACTAGTTAAATCAAAATTATTGGCTTCAAATGACAGTATTTGATATACACGTAATGTCCAATGGACACCGGGAAAGAGGATGTCGATACGATAATCTTTAATACCATAATCGTTTATGATCTTATAATACGTTAGTTCTATATATAAATATCAAGTTAATTAGAACATTGGAGTGCACTGTGTGGAATTTCTGTCAAAATGGCTCATATCGGCAATTATTTATCTTTCAGTGTCTTTAAAACCAGTTGTAAATGTAAAAGTAAACTCCAGATGGAGCTACAGATGTTAAAGTTATCAGTCCGTTACTAGGTTTGGGTCAGCTCCGTTCTACATCACTCAGTATTGTTTGTCACGTGACATAAACCCATTCCAAAGTAGCGTAAGAGAAAAAGAAAAACAGAAGTGAGGGATTTGCTGACTTATTTAAGTAGTAAGTCCTAAGTGTTCCGGCTTCAGGCAGAGTTGGATCCAGGCTGCAGATAATATCAGGGTTCCGTGTATCCCCGTGTCTCTGTTCTCCTTTCCTCTCCGTTGGTTTCCTGTCAACAGGCATCTCAGGCAGATTGTCTCATTTGGTAGCAAAGTTGACCACTGGCAACTCTCAGTGTACATCATCCCATAGCTAATAATCCCAGAGAAAAGAGAACAGAAATCCCAAGGAGGTCTTTAATTGGCCTGGCCCAGACCATCTACTCATGTCTGCGGCGATGGCTGCAGCCAGTGTACCTACCTGTGATTGGCCAGCCTGGCTGCTGTGCCCACCTCCAAAACAGAGAGATGGGCTGACCTGGCCTGTCCACAGGACATATGTTTTCTGTAAGAGTAAAGGGTTATGATCTCAAAAGAATGGGAGAAGGAAAAAAAAGAAGTTTGGTTTTAGCAGATTCTAATGCGCATCTGTGATTGTGTACATTGTGTGTGAGTTTCAGACATTTTCCTCCTCGGGCGTGCTGTGGCTGGGTTTCCCACCTCTCCTACCGTGTCCTTTTTCCACTTGTAGGCTCTTCTGTTTGATTGTTTTCTGGTATAAAAGGAGATAAATCTGGAGGAATGTACCTACAATGGACTGCAGAATCCCAGCAAAGGCCCATCCCTCCCCACACGTCTCTGGTTTGCAGGGGAACCAAGAAAACAACAGTTGTCTGGTCTCACAGTAGCTTCTTACAACCCTGGCATCGTACCTGAAATGCCCATTTGATATTCTCTAACACAGGCAATGTGTTTCTAAGAGATAATCCTCCGTCCACTGTTTGCTACTCACATTATTAGTATAGATCGGTCCATCAGATTAGAGAACTGAGGAAATAGAACCTAACACAGCATGTTTTGTGGAGACAGCGGGAAGAAAGGTACCCTCCGTTCTGGGAGGGTCAGGATGAGAATGTCAAAGATCCAGAGAATGCAGCCCTTGAGGTGTTAAGTTTAAGCCACAATGCGCTTTTGCGGCAATAAAGGAGTAATGAGGAAAGAAAGAGAAGGCTCTGTCCTAGTTTAGGCACTTTCGGATGTCAGCATTTTTAATCTCAGAGGCAGACCTGTTTCACCTGAGGGCTCTGCGATGCTGGAGGTCTGGCTTTGTGTCCTGCCCCTCCACTTCCTCCTGTATAAGCTTGGGCAAGTCGACCGGTTTTATCATCTCTAAAATGGCAATAGAAGCAGTCACACCTCCTACCATCATTGTGAAGGTTAAATGAGATAATAAGTAAAACATTTATCAAGAAGCACATAGCAAGTGCTCTGTAAATGATGATGGTGGTGATAGTTATTACTAATATGTATACATGCCTGTATTAATTTTCTATTGCTGTGTAACAAGTTATCATAAATTTAGCAGCTTAACACAGCACGCAAGTGTCATCTCATAGTTTCTGTGGGTCAGAGTCTGGGCATGGTGTGCCTGGGTCCTCTGCTTCTGGATTTCTCACGAAACCTCACTGTTAGCCAGGACTGTGTCTCATCTGAAGGTTGAACTGGGGAAGGAGTCACTTCTCAGCTCAATTAAATATTCGTTGGTGGCATTTGGTTCCTTCTGGGCTGTTGAACTGAGGGCCTCCGTTCCAGCTCGATGTTGGCCCGAGGCCATCCTCAGTTCTTAGCCAAGGGGGCCTCCCCAGCACGGCTGCTTGCTTCGTCAGAGTGTGCAAGCCAGGAAGGTGGTCAGCTCCTAACAGGACGGACATTGAAATCTTACATAACACAACCATGGAAATGACATCCCATCACATTTCTGTTGGCTAGACATGAGTCAGGGGAGGGCGTTAAACAAGCTTCGAATACCAGGAGGCAGAGATTACTGGGGTTTAATCTTAGAGTCTGTCTGCCACAAACTAAGAGGAGACGGTCCTCTTTTTCAGTGGAGGGAATCAAAGCTCTGAGAGGTTAAGTAATTTCCCCAAGGTCACACAGTACCAGGGCTTAATTTCAGTGTTTAGCTCCAGAGACCTCATTCTTCTAGAGGTCTTCTGTATGCCCTATTTATGCCAAACCCCGGGCAGAGGAAAACTTATTTCCTGAAGTCTGTCTGTATAATACAGTGCAAATTAGTGTTGTGATCTGGTCTGTTTTGCAGAGTTCATTAGTGGCTGCTGTTTCAAAGCAGATTCATGAGTAATTTTATTTTATGCATTGTTAATTTTGAAAATGTTAATCTGAAATTGCTACAGTATTTCAATTAATTTGGATGATAAAAACTCAGCAGCAGAAGAATCCCTAGCGGAAGATAAGGCAGCTAATTAGAGGTTCCGAAACAAACAACCATGGACACTGGTTCTGAAGCGTGTGGGGTGGGTGCTGCCCGGCACAGCTTGCTCTGCTTCACAGTTCTGAAATGGAAAGGATGATTCTGGCAGTCTAAACATTAAACTGGAAAGCAGTTGATTTTTTTTTTTTTTTTAATAAAAGCCATTTTAAGGAGTTACTTTAAGTTAATGCATAATTTTTAAATATTGCAGTTTTGGAAAACTGCCTTCAGATTATTTGGGAATATTGTCTTTTGGATAACTTTAGTAGTGGTGACAGAAATACAGTAGGTATTTGTTGTCAAATTTTTCATGTCATTTATGATATTTCATACTTTTATGTAGTTTCAATTTTTTTTTTCTGAATTTAAAAGTGAAATAGCACATATCTCTTTTTAAAAAAATAACATTTGACCTTTGATAAATTAGAAATTTTAGTTTGAAAAGTTTATTCTAAAAAATTCAGTACCGTAAGAAAATAGTAGAAAGGTTTTCTGTTTATTGTCATCACACCTCCTCACAGAGTCACCTTTACACTTTGATTTTTTGGTAGTTTTTTCCTGGTACTGAGTGTGTGTGTGTGTGTGTGTGTGTGTGTGTGTGTGTGTGTAGCCATATGCTTATGAAATGTTTGTATTTTCAATTTGATACTCTGCTTTTATGACTTAATGTTGTTTCATGAGCATATTTGTTTATTCATTTGTTCATTCAACCATTTGACAAGTATGCAGGCTCCGTGTTAAGTTTACAAGGATGAACAAGATGTGTTTTCCCTCACACAGTATGCAGTGTCGTGGAGTAAAGGTGAGACTTGAGAGCAGAGAAATACAGGGGCTGTGCTTAGAGGGGCTTGTACTTTCAATAGGCGGTATCAGAAAATGATGTCTAACGTGAAACCCAGGCTGTGAGTAGAGGATCAGCAAGATATGAATGGAGGTAAGAGAGTTGCAGGCAGGGGAAACAGCTCCAGCAAAGGCCCTGAGCTGCAGAAAGCACAGGATGGCGGGGAGGTGAGAGGGATTGCTGTGTGGGATGAGAACTGGGAGGCAACCGAGGCAGGATCTTTATTAATTCCCATCTAGAAGTTTAACTTCATGCCCAAGAGCAGAGCAAGCCTTTTAACCAGAGGACTGACATGGCCAGCCAGGCCTGGTTTAAGAGATCTTCCTGGCCAAACTGTGAAGGGCATCTTGAATCATTAATAGTCTTCGAAAATACATGAAGTGGTTTTAGTTTAATTTGTCGTTAGACGGTAGTCTTTTAAATTTTCATTATCATAAATACTGTGTTGAGGACTATCTATACATGAATATATTTACCCACGTGGCTGATTATTATTATTTAGAATAGAGTTATGGAAGTAGAATTTCTGGGTCAAAAACATATGAATTCCTAGATTCTAGATATATGTTGCCAAATTGCCTTGTAGAAATATTACATTGAATTATATTCCCATCATTATTGACATGTGAGACTGTGTCTTACTTTATGCTTACCAACAATGTATTATTCTTACTTTAAGTTATCCAATGAGAAAAGAATAGTGTATTACTGTTTATATCGTATCATAGTAGTTCATAACACAGTATGAACTTGATTTCTAGCGATATAGACTCTTTTTAATGTTGATTGGCTATTTGTATTGTTCTGTGAATTATCTGTTTATACCTTACCCATTCTTTTATTCAGGGTTTAGTGCTGTTGTAAATTGTTCATAATTATCTATCTATCTATCTATCTATCTATCTATCTATCTATCTATCTATCTATATATCATATATGTAGTTTGTAACTATATGATATCAACCTTATCATATTTATTGAAAAATACTTCTGGAATAGTATTTGTTTCTATATAAAGTTTTAAATTTGCACGTGGTCATAGTTATTGATATTTTATATATGGTCTTTTTTTTTGTTGTTGTTGCTTTCATGCTTAGAAGTTCTCCCCTTTTGAATTCCGTTAAGTACTTACTTCTAGCCTTGCTGTTTAATTTATGTAGCATTTGACCCATGCCATTTAACTTAAGTAGTAGATTAAAATTCTGTGAGCAAGTTTCAAAATGTACACCAAAATGCTTTTAATGATTTATAATATGACATTTTACAAAATTTAAATTTACCTTTTTTAGATGTTGTTTAACAACCATATTACATTGCCTACTTTTAATTTTGTGCTTTATTATACACATATTTGGCTCAGATTATATAAAATGTCACGATATATGCTCTGAATAGATAGTAAAGGAATACCAATTTAAACAAATGCAAGGATTTAATATTGTTATAATTGGCTTTTTTTGTTTGTAAACTATGACAAACTAAGATTACTTTTCCCAAGTCTTTTTGGAGGTAGGAGAAAATATTTTGTGGATATTCACTTAAGTTCTAAGTATTTTCCTCCACCCAATGCTCTCTTTTCCCTTGCAAATATCCGGTCTCCTTAATTTTACCAGTATTTTCTCATCTTCATTTATATAACTGTTCCTGGGACTGAAACTAGACTTCTTATCTTAAATGATCTTTAAGATAATGATTTTTAATAATTTTTCACCAAACTAAGAAAATTTCAACATCTGCTTAAAAGATGCTGCAGGTATGTCCTCATTTCCAAAACAATGTGGACATTCTATGTTTCACAGCTCTAATCTAGGAAGTTTTATATGTTTCCATGAAGATCGTAGGTAATTAATAAATAAACTTTCTTGGGAAGCCAGTGGCAAGCAGGTAGAATAATGGCTTTGGTTTCCTACCTGGCACCTTGCTCCTGATGATCCATTCAGGGAACATGCTTTTAGATGTCCAGACAGCATCATTTTTGCTCATAGCTTCCTGTTGCTTTCAATGGCCCAAAGGAGAATCATGTGATACCTTCAATTCAGGACAGAATTTTCATTCTTGGGACTGAGAATTCTCTTTCACGTTGTTTAGAGCATTATCGACAAGATTAGATGGATGAAAAGTGAAAATATTCATGTATTTCTCTACCACAACCTGCTATTATATTGCTAATAGTATAGCTTTTTGCTCTCAGAGGAAGAAACTTTCCATTTAACAAAATGTAATGTTATGTTTTAGGGATCCCATATTTTAAAAGTTATGTATTTAAATTTAAATTCAAGCAGTATCCAAGAACAGAATTGGCCAATGGTTTTGAAAAAATGAAATGGCAACACCTTCTTGGAATCGGACTATTCAAGGATGTTTTTTTCTAGCAAAACAGGAAGAAATTGGAAAAAGCATATGGACTCAGGTTGAGCATATGACGTGTTTTCAACTTGAATTGGCACTTTACTCATATTTGTAGTGTGACTTAAAATTAATTTTGGTGAAGCATCTAGATTTGAGAGAGAAAAAAAATCCCTATCTGGGACTAAATCAACATTCGTGGCATCTTATTAATCACTGCCTTATGTAACTACTTTTCCCACCTAAAGAGAAGCTACCGGGATGAGAAAAGTTTATAATATGAATGCCAAGTGCAGATCTTGTCTCCCCCAAAAGAGTTCATTAATCATCGTCGAAGCACAAGAACAAATATATTTCATGTCTCTTGCCAATTTTCATCAATAACATTTCTGAAAGGCAACCCCCCCCATTTTCCTATTTTTTTAATCTTTATTGGAAAAGGTTTTAATTTGGCTGTTATTTGATTTGTGATAATGTTATGTAAATGTAACATGCTCTGAGAAGCTCATGCATAGTAAGTACATAGCAGTGAAGTGTGTTGGTTGAGTTTGGGGCCCTGAGTCAGAGGACTGTGGATACAGATTCCGGCTCAGTTACTTCCCGCTGGTGTGGTCACAGCATGCAAAGACGTGCTCCGTCAGGGTCAACGGCTAACAGGTGGCGGTGACAGTTCTCATCTCACTGGTAGGAAGCAGTATGGGCTAGAAGTTTGAAAACATGGGTTTCAATACAGGCCTCTGTGTACATCTTTGAGGATGTTAATAGCCTCAGTTTTCTCCTCTATAAAACGAGGGTGGAAATAGTCACCTTACCTATATTATAGGATTATCAATTGGCACAAATGAGATTGGGCCCTGATTAAGATAGAAAACTGAACCTAGTTATGACATACAAAACAGTGTAATAAAATAAAAATAAGTGCCAAGTTTTGCAGTCTTCATTATTTTCACATCTCAACCTCTCATTGTTAGAATTCTATGGCTGATTAGCAGTTTCCGTGGAATTTTAGAGTCAGCCATACAATTATTACATCCTCTATGCAGTTTTTTTAAATTAGTATTTACTGGAGGTTTTACAGCTAATTTTTTTTTTTTTGTAGCTATGTCTTTACATCTTTTTTTCTGTCTCCTAATTTTAAAAGTTATTTACAAATCGAAAAAAAGTAACAAATAACATGACAGCCAATAAATGAAAGCGATAACAACGTAACAAGAAGGAAGGAGTAGCGCAAACCACTGCGAGAAAACAGAGGCACCAATTCAAACAATCATTAAAAAAACCCTTGATGTGCAAGAAAAGGTGGCCCCTGTCTACTTTTGTTTAAAATCTGTTGGCTACCGAGTGTCAGAAGTCGGAATGGATCCATGGTGAAATTTTCAGTCACTTTGGAAAACCTGTTGATTTCTAACTCGTACCTATTAAAGGACGTGCCCTTTCTTGCTCATTTCTATAGCCCCCATTATCAGAAGCATTGCTAAAAGCCAAAAGAAGCACAAAAAATCCTGAGGGCAGGGTTGAAGACAGCTGTGATGTCTGGAAACATCACAGGAGACAGGCAAAGGTGGCGTCCAGCAACAATAGTTGGGTAGGTCTTTTTGTCCCCCCCCTAAAAGAGTAAAAAATAAAGAAGAGATCATGGACACATAGCCAGGCTTAGTTCATTTTTTAAGCCAAAATAGTCTAGAAAGAAGAGGTGGAACACAGTAGCATAGCAGGAGGTTTTTGTAAGGTAGATTTAAAGCACAAGCAAGAATTTTTCTTCCTTCAGTTTTAAAGAACACTGGTTTACCTCCTCCTCCTTTTTTTCCCTTTGTTCTTTCTGACCTTGTTATCAGCGCTTGGCTTTCTCCCTTGGGGATGTTCCCTGCAGAGTCAACACTGACTCCCTCAGAGATTGCGAGCCCCACACCCTGATTGCAAAAGACTTGAAGAGAATTCAAATAAACATGTGGCCATAGGTAGCTTGGGAACTAACTGTTACAGGACGCTTCTGTAATAAGACACTGCCAACCACAAGCCAAAAATTCTGTTTAATGTGTAACCGTCCCAATTATAAATTTTACTCAAAAAATATAAAGTTAATATTAAGCCTTAGAAAGTCCTAGCGAATTACCTACATTCCTTTGAGAGTAAATTTTTCTAGAATTGGCACTTTCCTCTTTTTTAGTTTGCACAAACAGATCCTGGGACTTTGCTGAGCTTTTCCTTCTCACCATAGTGAGGGACAAGTTGACGGTTTGCTTATCTCTTATGCTACACATTCTACATATGTAACTACTTTAACGTCTTATGGTAATGACTTACACATTCATCAGAATGTTGCTGAAGTAACCATTGGGTGATATTTATGCATGTATTAGAATTTATATAGTCTTTATTTTTAATTCTCACAAGAAAAACTGCGAGGTAGATATTATACCCATTTTACAGATGACGGAGCCACCCTGAGAGATTAAGGCATGTATCTGAGTTCATGTAAGTTGTAAACACTGAAGCTGAGCTTTTAACCACAGTTTTATTAAAAACTTACAAAAATTTAACTAGTAAAAGCATTAGGTGTTTTAAACTAATTTAGGAGTCTTAGGGGGCGCATTCACTAAATCGGAGCAATTTACCCAGAGATGTATGTTGTAGACAAGATGACCTCAGACGTGGATCATGCCAGATGCTCAGGAGAGGGAGAAAGTGAGTTGAAAGTGGGCTCTGGGGAAAATAATCCTGGTTAGAGTGAAGAAGGATAAACACTCTGAATTGCAAATCTCAAGAGGAGGGAGGCATCTGACCTTGATGTCAGGGGGAATTCTGTAATTAATTGCATGAATGTCTGGGTCCTGGATGAGAGGAGAGCACGAGAGATGGCTGGACAGCCCTGGGAAGGGCTCTGAAGGGCCTTGGTTTGCAAGGAGAAGCAAGCAGGCACGTAAAGGACCGCTGAGTACCTGCTAACCTTGGCTCACTACAGTTCCAAGCAAGAAAGGAAGCTCATGCCATACAGCATGCTAGGCCTTCCACTGATGTGTCTTTGCTTTGATTTTAATATGGTTAGGTAATAAAATCATAGCAAAATATCAGGAACAAATGTAATTCTTAATACATTCTGTCTTTTTCTTTAATGTCTTCATTAGGATTTGTGCAGAAAACAGGATTTGGCATGACTTTGGTATTTTAAATAATTTATAGAGGTTGATTATGTTTTTCCATCTTGTTCTTTATTGTTGGTCACGTCTGTGTGCGTATAATTATATCATAAACCATCGTTAGTGGAGATTCTCAATCCTCAATTATGGTAATATTCCTTATAATGAATCTCTTTACACTGCTTCCCGTAAAAATTGCATCTGACTTCATGGATTGTATTTCCTGTATTGTTGTGCCATAACAGGCGCGCTCGTAAGTGCAGAGTGTAGGGGACAGGACAATAAAAGTGATTAAGAAATTAGGCTTTGGAGTTGGCATTGCCCAGCCCGGTGCTTAGCTCTGCCCCTTAGCGGTACACACCTGAGAAGCTGGGCAACCTGTTTGGCCTCAGTCTGTTCGTTCTTGAGTAGAGGTTAAAATGGTATCTGCCTTCTAGAATTGCTGTGTGTGGATTAATGTATTCATAGAGCATTAGCACTTTGGCTCTTAGTATGTACTTGATAAATGATCGCTGTTGTCATCACCACTGTCTTCAGGATGCAGGATCTGGGCAGGTGTGGAAGGCGAGCTGAAACCTGTAGGGGCAGAGCTGGGGCTGCAGCCTCCAGAGGCCGGTGGCAGTGCTGTGGTCTCCTTGGTTCTGCTCCCAGGAATCCAGTCCCATTAGAGGCAGCTGTACAAGCTCCTAGTTCCCACGTGTCTTGCTTCCCTCCCCCGCCCCCCCGCCCCGCCCCATCCCCTTGGCTGTGAAATTGATTTTCGCAATGTACCCCAGAACTGGGCTGACTGGATTTCAGTCTAGTATCCGCTGTTTACCAGCTGTGTGACTTTGCTCAAGTCATTTAGTGCCTTAACTTCCTTTTCTTTAAAATGAGGATCCTAAGATTCACTTTGTAGAATTATCATGAGGCCTAAATGAGTTAATATACATTAAGCTTTTAGAATAGGGCCTGGCACATGGTAAATGCTATATATGTGTTAGCTAGGATTATTTTCTAAAGTAAAATATTTTTAGTTATCTTGAGATAATGGTGGAAGTGTGTCATACATAGAGATAATTATAATATTTAAAAGGCTATAAATTAATATTTAAAGAGAGTGGACTGTGCTGGGCAGTTAATGCCGCATCATCAGGATAAGAAGCCAGGTACAGCTGGATTGTCTTAGAGGACACTGGGCTCCGTACTGCCTCTAAAATGACTTACGTTTTAGAAGGTAGCTGCTGGAAATTTCAGCCCATAAATTTGTGAGTGCAAAAAATAAAGCCATTTAAAATTTCTTCTTAAAATCAGTTTAATTCCAGCCGTGAGCCCCTGACCCCCAACTAGGTATATGAAAACTACCAACACCATATGGGGCAGGGCAGCGTCTGACCAGTGGGTGTCTGAGGTTCAAGGCCCAGCCTGCCGGGGGCCCACAGCAGCCTTTGAAGTCTTGCTACCTCCCAGAGAAGCCGCAGAGCAGGAAGTGGCCGCAGGGTGTTCTGGAACCTTAACCTTCTGACCTCTTCTCCATCTGGGGAACCTCCTCCCTCCTTGGCCAAAGGTTGGCTCTTCTTTTCCCTCCCCTCTGGGACACACCCCGCATCACCTCCTCAGTGGCTCAGGCTAGACGAAGGGCATGGGGAATCTGATTTCTAAAAGCCTTTGCTTTCTACCCTGCAATGCTCCCTAAGGCAAAGAAAGACGTCAGCTCACAGAGACAAGGAAAGTACTGCGAAAACACAAGATTAATGTTTCGATAAATAATCACCGCGCTACGGAGTACGAAAGACCGAGTGGGAAGTCGAGGGCCGTGGCGATTTGCTGTGCCGCCTCCCGACAGTGACACAGGCGGAGCGGGGCGGACTTCGCCGCCTCACCATGTGGGTGTGGGGGCCATCACCCCCTGGGGCCCACACAGCCCTTTCCAGACTGCACACGTGGCCTAGCCTCAGTTCACCTGCATGCGTAGTCTCCAAGGGCCTGGGCTCCTGAGAAATAATAATAAGGCGTCCGCTCTCGTCTTTTCTCCCCTTGAGAGTAAGCGCTTTATTAGCTATTCCTGACCGTCATTTAATTTTTCTAGGATTTATTTTAGTCTTGAAAATCGCTGGGTTGGATTTGGTGATTTCCGGTGCCTGTTCTTGCCTTACTATCCTAGGATCGTTTTCTGCCGTGCAGGGGAAGGGCCAGGCGAAGGGACCGAAGGAGGACGGTGTGGGGAGGAACCAGGGTCAGGGACGCCTGCGCTCCGCGGGGCGTGCAGCGCGAGCTTTTCCCAGAAGACGCCTTGCGGTCTCCGCTTTGATTCTGGATGGTGCTCCCTTCTCAGTTACTGCACCTCCGTTGCCTGTCGATCCCTTATTTATGTGTCACTGGTGTGGGCACAAAGCAGGGACAGTGACGGTCCAGCGCGCGTTTGGCTCTGTGACTTTTCAGTGGGGAGGAGTGTGGTCGGGGCACAGCAGTGTTGGTGTGGAAGGCTCATGCCCTCCGTCTGGGTCAGGTCGGGATGTGGGGGTCCCCGCGGTGATCGGTGGGATACTGGCTCTGCCCTCAGCAGGGATAACCCTGTGCAGTGAGCAGACGTGCCCCTCAGCCTAGATCTCCCTGGGACTGGGGAAGGACAGATGTGTGAAAGGCGGACTGTGAGTCCTGGTGATTGAGGCCTGTGCGTTATCTCCCCAGCTAGGTGGATATCTCCCTTACAGGCCAGCCCCTGGCCTTTATCTTTACAGTTCCCAGATAGTTTTACTGTAGGACCCTTGCACAGAAGCGTTTATCAGTGATGCACAGGGAGAGTGGTGGGTGCGGTGTCCACCCAGTGATGGGACGGGATGTTTTATCACTGATGGTGCTCTATTGACTGGTTCATGGTGATAAGAAAAAGCAAACTGACTCTTAGTCAGTTTTATTATTGTTTTAAAATTCTCCTGAGACAACACACCCCTTATTATCTGGCCTGGTGTGGACCACTCCCAACCTCTCTGCTTTCCCCTAACCTCTCCCCTCCCCCCCTCCACACACAGCAAGGGTATTTAGTAAATTATTATTCAATTTACTGACTATTGTCATAGCCTCTTAACTGCTCTTCTTGCCTCTAATCCTAGCTTCCTTTATTGCCACCTCCAAACTACCAGAAGAATGATTTGCCTAAAAGAGACCATGGCCTCTCCCGTTCACATTCTTCAGCCCATCCTCAGAACTAGTCCACAGAATAGTAAATGTATAAGGTCCCCAAGATCTGCTTCATACCAGACGCATCCCTGCCACTCTCCTCTTTTGCAATAGCAGAGCTCTGGTGATTTTCCACATGCATGGCCTTTGTAGCTTGGTCATGTTTTTGCTTCCGGCCAAAATAACCTTACCCCACTTCTTTATCTGGTTAACTCTTTCATCCTTCTATCATTTATCTGTCTAAACCCAGTTCAGATATTCCCTTATCACGCTGCACATCTGGTGTGCTCTGCGGCTGGCTTCCCCTCCTGTGACAGCACTGACATAATATTCTTTCGACAGGATCTGGGTTTGCGTCTACTTTCTAAAAAAATTTCATGAGCTCCTTAATTAATAGCTGGAACCTCATCTTTCTCGTGCTTACGCCCATAGTATCCAGAACATAGTAGGAGCTTGGTAAATATATACTGAACTGAACTGTAAGCCCAACTCTATAAAAGGAACACTGGTTTTTGGTGTACAAATTTCTTTGCAAAGCTTATGCATGCTTTTATATATATATATATATATATATATATATATATATATATATATATATATATATATACACACACACACACACACTTTTAGAAAGTAAGAAAATTGTTTTTATTGAGGCTAGCAGTCCTATTTTTTATTATATGCTTACTTTTCAGGTTAGTATATATAAATAATAAAAAACATATTTGAAAATGGGTGAGAGACTACACTAGCTGTGTTGATTTTTTTTTCAGACCACGAGAACAACGAACAAAAGATTCTAAATGCACAGCCATGTAGAACACAGACATGTTTATAAAGTGATATTCTGATAAGTTTTGTAAGAATCTTTAAGTGAAGATCATTTGTCTCTAATATCAACCACTCAGAGCTGAGTTGAAACAATAAGTGTTTCATTTAGGATCCATAATAGCTGCAGTAGAATATCCCTATAACACTATTTGCTGGAATTGCAGAGGGGAATTTGCTGGTACAAAAAGGCGAGGCAATCAAATTTTTCGTCAGCGGTAAAATAGTAGTACACGCTTCATTTTGCAAATTGGCAATTTTTGGAAAAAATTTTTGGAAACTTTTTTTTTGGCAACACTTTTTTTGGCAATTATCTTGAATCGGTTGCATGTAGTCCTGCCTTTCACCTTCTAACTTTAATATGTTTGGCGGAAAAGAAATTTATACAGTCATTTTTTTTTTTTCCAATTTAACTCTACCTAGGGTTCAAAAATCTAGAGAAAGTTTAAGCTTATAGAGGTTACAGAAGATCCAGAGATATTTTCAAAGCCCCTCCAATGGAATATTATGCACATTTATTTTAAGAGTCATTTTTTTCCTCTCTGAAATACTTGATTTAGGACAGTGCGTTTCTCAACTTTTTTTATTATTAAAGATTTTTTATAACCCAAATGCACATGATACCGTTCAAGAATATAAAAGTTAATATATTAAAATTCCATTTGAATATTTACATATGGAAAGTATATTTTAAGTCATTGAATAAACTAGTCATTAGTTAATCACTAAGTTTCCAATGAATCTTGACTAACTGGATGAACCAAAGTGACACATATCTGATTATAAAAGTACTCCTTGGTTCATACAGTAGTTTATACAGTAGTTATGAAAAGTACTCCTTGGTTCATACAGTAGTTTATACAATAGTTACGACAGATATCTTTAAAACATAAATGTCTCAGCATATTTAAAATCTGATTAGGTTTATAAAGACCAATAATTGAAAAACCCAGGGATGCTTCAGGAAGACACATCCAGACTTAGTAGCCTGGGAAGCAGATGTGCATGTCATTGCTGTAAATAGTGGAAGACTCACTGGGCGTTGGGGAATTCCTGCTTCATGATTGACATCTGCCCTGTTCTGAAAGCGCTTTTAACTGTCAGTATTTTAACTAGCAGTTGGATAAAGTTAGAAACTATTTGTCATTTTCTTGCCCATTCCTTATACGTTACTGTGTCTTTTTCTACCTACGAGGTGCACAGAGAATATGCTCCTGTTAGCCTTTTTCTCTAAAGTGTAGCATATCACACAGCTTTCATTTGGTTAGTAAATGTTCTCGCTAAAAACTCATCATATAACCTGCCATTCTGGTTGGATTTGGGACATAAGAAACTTTAAGACCAGTGGCTTTGAATAAAATCCGTTCAACTCTCAGTGCTTTTGATAAAATAGGAAAGATAACTATTATGCCTCCAAAACATTGATCATTGAGGAGCAGATGCATCTGGGCTCTGGGAACGCTCTGTGAGTGTCTGTGGTAACTTATGCCTCAGCGACCTTATCATCTCTGCTTCAGGCAGGTGCTTTTTTTTCCTCCGCTATAGAAATCCTTTAAGGAAAAATACAAATCGAAGAGAATAAAAATTGAGGAGGTGTTTTCTCGTGCATGTTTTTTGAGCCGCTCTAGTGTTTCAGCCTTAACTCTGACCTTTTTAAAAAAAAATTTGTCGTAGTTTTAAATATAATTTTAATTGGAGAAAGAGGACTAGATGCATTTGTGTTGATGACTAGTGAGACTATAAATTCGTTGACAGTCTCAGTTTACAAAGCGAATTCAATGCTGAAAAACAGCGTAACAACTCATTTTTTAAAAAAATGACACAAGCACTTTAAATACAGTGCTCTGGTTTTAAAATTTCAGGTCTATACCATGTGAGCAGTTAGTCAGATTATGAATTTAAATTTCATTTGCTTTCAAAGCTGTTTAATTCTTTGCTTACAGGCACATAATGACTTGAAAATCTAAACAATTATTGTTCATTTAGGAGAGAAAAACACTTCTCCCAACCAATCTGGAGTGCCAACTTTATTTTCCTTGGCAGATGCAGTTGGAGAAATTGGTTATTTCTGAGTCCCAGAGTATGTTAGAGATAGACTAGAACTGCAGTCGTCACGATCTTCGTTCTAGGGCCAGCGTCAAAAGCCATGCCTGAGTTGCAAGAAAATTTGGCAATATATACACACAAAAGATGGCCCTGTTAGGCCATTATAGTTGTATAAGCAGAATTAGTCAAGAAATACATTTTTTTAAATGTTATTAAAATTATTTTTTAAAGTTTATTCTTTAGTAATGAGCCCTTCATTTATTCAACGGGCATTTATTGAGAGACCGTTAGGTACCACACACCATACTAATGATAGACAGTCAGATAAATGGTCCCCGATCTTGTTTGTATTCGAGTGGGGAGGAAACAAAATAATAATATACAATTTATGTTCAATAAATTGTAAGAGTGATTCAAAAGTTTATAGAAACACAGTGGAACAAAGAAGGTATTGCTTGCGAGGGTGGGGAAGGTGTTCCAGAGGTGGCAGCCAGGAGAGATTGGGATGATTACAGAACTGTTCCCTGTGGAAGTGCATGGTCTGCTCAGCTGGTGTGCACTTCAATGAGGTGCCGGGGAAGGGAGCTGGTGGGGGGCGGACCTCCAACCAGCATTCCTCAGGGCCCTGTAGGTCCTGGCTTGGGAGAGTCACTTTCCAGAGGAAGGAGAGCTTTTTCTTTGCGCAAATGTGCCATCCGTCTGCCAAGCCTACCTAGAGTGGGTGCTCATTCTAAGTCACACATGGGTGCAGTATTGACTAGAGGTAGACCTGGTAGCTGGAGACTGGAATGCGTGGCAGGAATATACTGGGTTATGCCTCGGTTTATGGTCAGGACAAGGAGTTTTAGACTTTATTTTGTAGACAACCAGGGTGTCATTAAAGGAGATTGTTTAATCACAAGAACAAAAATACTTTAATTAAAAATTTTATAAAAGAAACATGTTAACTATATAAAATTTAGAAAATTTAGATAAGCAAAAAGTTCTTGGAACTCTGCAAACCTAATATCACTACTATCAACATTGTGAGATGTGTCTTCACGCTCTCTTCTGGGCTTCTCTTGCTCGCTCTCTTTAACAGAAATGGGGCGTTATTGTGGACGTTGTTGTTTTATAATCTTTCCCCTCCGCTTCAAATCATATTTGAACACGATTCTATCAGTAAGCAGTTTCCTATAACATTATTTTTAAATTTCAGCTTGCTTTGTAATTACAAGGATGTAGCCTAGGTTTCATTTGACCAATTTCTTATCGCTATTCATTTAGATTATTTCCAATTTCTTTCATCAACTGCACTGGACTGTTTGACAGATAATCCTAATTATGTTTTACAAATTAACTTCTCATTGTTATTTAAAGGCCCATAAATTTTTATAAGAACACTTTTTAAAAGGCTATTTCTTGTAGGAAAAAAAATTTCATCCACGTCGTTACATAAACTATGGCCCTGTTGGCAAGTTCTCTTAGCAACAGGACTTTCTTGCCATCATAGGTCCTTCCCGTGAGCGCTTGAGATTATATCCTCTTGCCTTTTGCTTCCATAGCCCTTGCAATTTGTCTGCCGTAAAGTTCATATTACTTTATAATAATTGCCCATATAGTTTTCTTTGTTAGATTTCAAGTTTTGTGAGGGCAAATTCATGCCTATCTTATTTATTACTTACTCTTATTCTGAAGGTAAGCGTTTGGAAGATTTTTTTTTTAAGTTAGTAAATACAGGGATCAATAAATGCCTTAGGAAAAGATGAAGAAAGAAGCTAAAAGCCAAAGTACAAACAAATAAATTACCTCCCAGGGTCTCCTTCAGTTTGCAGCCATAGTGAATGATGTGTTTCAGAGAGAAGTGAACGGGAAGCAAGTTTCTGTGTGTGAGAGAGGGAAGCTGTGAGGCCACTGGTTACTGTATATTTCTCTTTTTCTGTGAAGAAATAGATGGGTAGCCAGAAAAACTGGCACATGAATGAGTTTCTTTTCTAGTTACATGCTTCAAAGCCAAGGATGCTAAACCTTCAAAATGCCTTCCCAGTCACTTGTGATAATTAACACGAAATTATACAATTATACAACTCAGCTCAGCAAAAAAGAAACCTTCAAGTTTAGTGTCTTGAAAGTGGCGTTTACTGTCAGCGTTGTTACTCAAAGGCTGCTGGCTGTGTGGGAAGGTCTTCAAGGAAAGGAATCCCTTTTCCAACGTGACAGTTCAACGTACCGTAGCCTGAACGAAAATGGAATAAACTTGGACGGGTAAAACGTGGAGTGGGGAAAGAAGTGAGTAAATCTAGATGGATCGGATCATCCACGAGAATACTTTCTAGATGCCAAATAATTTTTAGTTGTAAGACAGTGTTTTTATTTATTTGTTTGTTTGTTTTTTATTTTTTATTTTCTCTCACATATGTTGGCATTTTAGGAACTTTCTTTTGTGTAGAGGTGGCAGAAAGAAAAATATAAATGTTTGCCCTTTAAATTTAGTGTCTGGATGTTTGTCAATTAAGATCGTGAAGACGGGCCAGAGGAAAGGTCTGGCTTAGCCCTCCCTGCTCTCGTTTCGGTTTCTCATCGGAGTCTTCATTACCTAGTCAATGGATTTTATAGAAAACTCTTTGTCTATTTAAACTTATATATGAAAGGAAACCTTCAAAAGAAAACAAAGAACAGGTGGTCATGTATCCCAAAGACTTAACATAGTAGCTGATACATAATAGCTGCTTAGTAAGTATTTCTTTAAAAAATAGGACTAAACTGAGTTACATTTCTACAGAGTCCAAGATTGTAATGTAAAAAAATAGAAAATATTTTTGTATCTATGTGCTTATCTGTAGTAATATTTACATAAAAAAATATAAGTGCTTCTTTGTAAAAAGAAAAGAGCAACCACATTATCAGTATTCTTGAGTACTTTAAAGAAGAAACTTCTGAATCCCAGGTAGTTTTCTTAATGGATATTGTAAAGTGCTGGGATCTGTAGGATGCTTGGAAGTGTAAGTGGCTCTTTTTGACAGGAGAGTCCTTAGCCGTTTATTTATTTATTTATAAAAGTGAATTTGTTTGATGACAAATTTACCTCATCCCATTTTTTATGTATAGCTTCGAAATAACACGTCGAACTTTCTATTCTCTAGCTGTATGTTTTTATAATAGTATAATTTATATTTATTTGCATGTTAGTAACTTTATTGAGGCTATTTAAAGTGTGTGTTTTTTTTTCCATTAAAAAAATGAAGTGCCCAGTAGGAGAATCGAGGCAAAATGGCACTTAATGAATTGCTCACATCCCCATATAAATTCTACGCCAAAATAAAAAATAGGACCCAAACTGCAGATTTTCTAGTTCTCTTTCTCCTGTGAGGCTGTACTAGTTGCAATTAGTTATAATTTCTCTCGTGTGACTGTATGAAGAAACTGAGTATTTAAGTTGCTGGATATACATTTTCAACAGGACCTGTGAAGCGCCCGAAAATATCACCGAGTAACATGTGAAAATGTTTTAATTTCCAGCTCTGTTTCATGTTTACAGTTAATAGAACTTTCATCATAAGATGTGTTCTGTGAATCACAGAAAATATCTTGTCCCACCCAGTCTTTGCCGTGAATCGTGTGTTTTGCTGTACCTCTTGTAGCTGTATGGACTTCACTTGACCTCTGTAGCAGTGTTATGCTGAGCTCAAAAGTAATATGTTCCAGGTTATATGAACCAGCGTGGCGCCTAAGAGAATTTACACCCAGTGGCAAGTCTCAGGACAAAATGTCGAGAAGGATTAAGACCTTGTGTACAGCAATTCTTTCTTAGCCCCTCTATAACACTCATTATTTCCAGAGATAGCCAGAAAGGGAATGTAAAGAGAACCTGGGCAATGAGATTTGAACTTCTGCTTACATTTTTTAAATTTATTTTTGCGCCATGCCTTTATAGATGTGGAATTTGCTCATAAATGTTACCTTTATGCCATATCGACCTAACCTTCGTTAGATTGTTTTGTCTCGAGCTGAAGTCTTACTTTAATTATTCAAAAAATAGAAATGACTGTGTTCCCTGAAAAACAAGTGGTGGGTTATGCTGAGGCTGGAGGTTCTATGCAGGAGGACATTTCTCCATCTCCCACTCTCTGGGGACCCTTGTTGAGAGCATCGTTCGGGACTGTCACAGGTAGTCAGAGATACAGAGGGAAGGAGAGTGGCAGCCAGCGCAGGGAGCTCGGATAATTTCTGTGTAATAGGAACTCCCATTTATTTCTGCTGTCATTCACTGCTTCTTCAACAAATCCAGATGTAATCAAATGATAAAGATTTAAAGAAAGTTCAAGGCAGCAACAGCACTATTTCTGGGCATAAAAAGTTGTGTTGGTTAACTTACATTCGCTGAAAATACTGTTTATTCTGTGTTCTCATAGCGTTCATGATATATACAGGATAAGCTACTTTTTAAGGTCATTTAAAACTCCAAAGTAGTGTTTTCTTAGATAAAGTACCTTTAAATAAAATTGAAAAGTACATTGGCTAAACCTGAGCCTCCTTATTTCACTCGACATTGACGTTTTCACCTCCAGCGACCTCTGCCCGCTGCTCCATTTCAGCCACACATCCCCACAGCCACACCCTGGGCCTTGTCATCACCCAGAGTCGTTCCATTTTTACAACATTAAATTTAAGTCTCTCATTCTCTCACTCCAATCTGGGGGACCTCCTGCTCCTTGACCCTCTGCTACCTTCCTACACATCAGCCCCCTCCTGTGTTCACTGCCTTGACTAATCAGCTTTAGTTTCTATGACCCAGCTCTTAAGAACCACCCTTTTGCCAATGTCTGAATCAACCTGTCTTTACCCATCTGGCTGGATTGCAGATTCCTGCTAAAGAAAGAGATTCAAGCACAAAGATTTGTGCCTCTTAAATGTGGCGAGATTTATATGCCCCCCACCGCTGCCCCGCCCCGCGGTGTCTGGCGGATGCTTACTTCCACTTCAGTTTCAGCTTAGAGTCTACTTCCCCTTGAAATCTCCTCTGAGCTCCCTGGTTTAGGTGCTTCTGCTGAGCACTTCCATAGCGACATGTCTGTCACTGTCACAGAAGTGTGACACTGTGTAAGAGAGTGTGTGTGTTCTTTTCTGTCCCTACTAGATGCTAAGCTCTTTAAGGAGAGGGACCTTATTATTTATTCTTTATTGCCTCCCCAGGGCCTCTCATATTCCATGACCAAGTGAAGCAACCAACAAGTCAGGGAACGAGCCAGACCTGTAGATAGATATGTTTTAAATATCTACAGACTCCAAAGTATTATATTCATGGGAAAGTACTTGTAAATTTTCAAAACATTTTCTCAGCTTTGTACAAAATCGTCGTATTTGATCTTGGTGAAATTTGGGAAAAACAGAGATATATTCTCTAAGGTTCTTTCTAGTTAGGAGACAAAAAAGAAAAAGTGATTGGGGATATTTGGAAGACAATAGAAAGCCTGATACATATAGTACACTGGAGAAGTAGCTTATGAGTTTATTCGATGAAGTAGTGCCTAAAGGAATCTTAGAATTGAGCAGTAGTGAGCTACTTCAGTTGCTCAGGTGTACACCCTGGATTTTTTCTTTTTTTTTGACTTCATGTTTACCACGCCCTTTAGGATGTTTAATTAAACTCGATGACTAAAAAGCAAAAGTTACTGCCACAACTTATATTTCTTAGTGGTTAAACCAAAGTGGTTTTTAAGAACAAATATCGAATTGTTAAATCCTTGACGATAATAGAAAAAAATATCAATTTGGTTTTTATCACATGTTTGTCTTAAAGTTAACACTTGACTCTCACAAAGTAAAAATTTCTCCCGAAAATTAAGTCACTCCTTGTTACCAAGTTCATACCATGTGCCAAGCACTGTGCTTGGAGTTAATAAAACAAAGATGAATAATTTAGGCAGACTGTGCTCTAAAGATAAAAATATTATTTTGTGATTTTTGTAATGAATAAAAACACTTTTTCTATATATAGAGAAGAAATTTTTACAGAAAGAAAGGAATTTTACTGTCACAAATTGTACCCCATAGCTTCAGAGGGCAAAGCAGGATGTTCTTATTGTTGAAACCTGAAAACAATTCTGTGGGTAGGTTTTCAAAAGAAATATAGCTCCAAGGTAGATGGGAACGAGGGCCTCAACAAATATTTATTGCATTTATTGAACAGAGTTACTAATTAATGTTGCTCCACAGAGTCAATGCCCAAGTACGGATTTACGTGAAATGTTCTTTTTTACGCAGAATTGTGCCTACTTTTTGTCAAATTTGAGCTTAATCGGACCTTTTCGCTGTGACCTCATTAATATTAGGTACTCGACACATGTATATTAAAAGAAATGTTTTGGCACATGTTAAGTTGAATCATAGGACATTGCCTTTTTTTTTTGTATTTCAAAAACAGTCAACAGCAGCCAATTTCTATGATTCAAGCCTGTCTGTATCCTACTTCTATGATGGCATGAACACTGGCAAGGAAAGAGAAGTTTCGTTCACTGTCCTAGAGGAGTTTGTCTTAACTGAGGAGCAAGAAACACGCAAATGAAATGATCAGATTTTGCCCAAGAACCCAGGAAAGGGTCATTTTTAGAGTTAGCCATTTTTTCCTGGAATATCAAGTTAGTGAGAAATCAGTGCTTCGGTTTTAGAATTAAGTGCTGTTTTAGTATGTTATATGTTATATTCAGGTGTTTTTGTAAATTGTAATTGCACGGGAATTTTGTGTTAAGTGTCACTGGTGTTTTGAGAAGTGAGGCAGAACTAAAAGTTTTATTTCAGTATATTTTTTTCTATGCATAATCCTGTTTTACCAGTATAACTACCTTCTAGATGATTCATAACTTTTTGGCACAATTTCTTATTTTATCATTTGTGTTTTTCTTTTTAGTCCATAATTTACATTTTAATAATTATTACTTATATTTTTTATTATACCCTTAGGGTGTGGTTCTATTATTTTTCAGATAATTAGAAGCAACTGTATATGTGACCATTTAAATAGCTTCTTATGCTAAATTTGAAACCATAATGTAATTTTGATATTTAAGGTTGATGAAAGAGGCTCTTTATGTAGGAAAAAAAATAGGAAGCTAAGAATTTGGGGAGTGAATAAAGCTAACTTTAAGGAAGTAAGAACAGGGAAAACAAACAGGAAGACAAGTAATAGTTTTTTAATTGATAGGAGACAGGAAAAAAGTCAAGAGCTTTTTCGAAGAGCAAAAAAATGACCAATACTATTACTAAAATCAATATTCTACACATATTTCAAAAATTTTAAATTGAAAAATTGTGGAGGAGAAATGTCGTATAGGCTAATACCTTAATTTTTTAGTATTCCCAGTGAATTTATAGGAAGTAGGCAGAATATGTACCCCCTGTATGGTAATTCTAAAGCTATAGAGATTTTGAAAGAAAATCTCTGTACTTTCTATAATACTTAAAAGGTGTGTTGTTGCTCATAAAACTATTATTCCCACTGGAATATTTTGAACCTGATTTTTTCCCAGCCTCGTTGGGAAAAGGTAGTGACTTATTCATTAACTATTAAAACACGAACCAATCATGTACAACCTTTCCACAATCTTCTCTTATTTTTCCAGGTCACCTAGGATTCTCCCCTCAGTAGGTGACAGATTGATGTTGGAAGGAACACTATTTTTTTGCTTTTAGTTAGCTGTATGCAGTTGGACTTGAGTTGTTTTATATGTAGATGACATGTTTGACTAAATTATCCTAAGACTCTTCTTGGATAGAATTGCCATTCCATGTTAGTCTATAGTGTTTCCTTTGCCCCGAACAAAGTACTATTTTAAAAGAACTCAGTGTGGCTTCCGTTGTCTCTCCCACTCCTGTTATAGTGTTATGAAGGTGAGCTCCTGTGATGGGGACAGTGTTTTCAGTGTATGTATGTTTTTATGTGGATATATTAGTTGTTGATCCTTTTTTCCATAAATAGTGCAAGTCTTCTAATTTAAAGGATATTCAGGATGAGCATAAATTATCGGGAGTCATTTTTAAGGACTTCTAAGAAATATATTAGCAATTTTGCACATTAAAAATAATTTTATTTCCTGCCAAACTTCAGTTGCATATAGCATATTGATAGTTATAGGTAAAAGCACAAATAAACAGTTTAAAAGCAAGTCAGAAGTAACGAAGTGGTAGTTTGTCCAATAAAATCTGAATATTTTTATTAGAAGCTAAATTTGATTATGAAAATAATAAATGTTTTCCATACAAATTTAGGCAGTACAAATATATAGAAAAGGAAAGCAGAGGACACAGATAACAAGTAAACAAATAACTATATAAATTACAACTTAAGGTTCACAATATAGACCGTCTTGGCTGGACCCACTTCACTTGCTCAGGGCATTTAAGCAACTACAGACAGGTCAGTATGACGAAAAACAGTGAGCAAGTGCAAGACTGGAGCAAGGTGAGACTGGGGAGTTATCAGGGGTCAGAAAATATATGGTCTTTGTCGGCCATGGCCAGGAGTTCAGGATAATTCTAAGTGCAGTGCGAGGGTTTTAAATCGAATGCAAACAAACAGAGACTCATGGACATGGACAGTAGACTAGTGGTTACCAGAGAGGAGTGGGGAGGGAGGAGGTAGATGGGATGAAAGGGTCAAATATGTGATGACAGAAAGAAATCTAACTAGTGGTGAACACACAGTGAAATATAGATATGACTTACTATTGAATTGTATATTTGAAACTTATTGGATTCTGTTAATGTCACCATAAAAAAAAAGGAATATAATTCACCAACAATAAAGGGGCTTTTAAAAATAAAAAATAAATAAATAGTAGAATGCTGTTACATAATTCATATTTTGAAACAGTCATTCAGATGGCTGCGTATGGGATAGTTAAGCATTATAAGAGTGGATGAGGAAAGGTCAGTATGAACGATACTGGGAGGTAGAAATAAAGATGGGAACAAATGGTTGATTTGAGAGCTGTTTTGGAGGTGTAACCCAGTGTGTGTGTGTGTGTGTGTGTGTGTGTATTTGGAAGGGTGGCTATTAGGGGAGGAGGATACCTTTTTCTTTTTCTTTCTTTCTTCCAAAAGAGTTCATTGAGATCGAGAACATAATCTTTGTCACCAAGTTGGTCACAGTCTAGTCTATATAAACTCTATAAACACTATCCATAGAAAGATGCTTATTTATGGTCTAGTGTATATATTTTATACTAGCTAAATAACTTGGGGTCAATAAGTGGCATTGAAGCATAAGCACGAACACCTAAGAGAGCATATGCGTAAGGTACTTAATCCACACTTAAAAGAACGTCCATAGGTTTCTTCGCAGAAGTGATATTTGAGTTTTAAGGAATGAGGGGGTAAGTCACACCTCACACCCTTGAGTGGGGTGTGAGCTGGGTAATATGTTTCAAATAATTCAACAGGATGAATTATAAAAAAGAGTGATGAAGTGGCTCAGACCCTCAAGACTGTGC